>NW_022631316.1:0-159342 GCF_010015895.1 Lontra canadensis
GATGGGGTAGGTCCTGAGATGGAACAAAATTGTGTGTACTTAGAGTTTATTGTTCTAACAGGTTGTTATTGCCGCCAGCATAGACACAAATGACAATGGCAAGTAAGGATTTCTGTGGGGACAGCTTGTGTTCATTTGGTTACTTGGCCTGCTCTGTCCTTTCTTCCTTACAAATTATTCTCTAATACCCCTAGGAAGCTGATAATTTCCCCTCAAAGAATTAACCACACTTTTGTCTGTGTACCGAAAGCATACTGCTTATATCTCTGTCACGGTCTTTATTCTATTTATCCAGAAACTTTAGTTTTTTCATATTGTCAGCTGCTAGAAGACTGTCAGATCTGCTGTATAAACTTCTGGAAGACAAGGACTGGAGAGTTTTTTTTGTTGTTGTTGTTTTGTTTTGTTTTGCTTTTTTTGTGGGTTTTTTTGAGATTTTATTTATTTGACAGAGAAAGAGAGAGAGCACAAGCAGGGAGAGCATGAGAGAGAGAAACAGGCTCCCCACTGAGCAGGGAGGCTGATGTGGGACTCGATCCCAGGACTCTGGGATCATGACCTGAGCTGAAGGCAGACGCTTAACTGACTGAGCCACCCAGGTGCCCAAGGACCAGAGCTTTTTTGTCACTGTTCTGGGCATAGGACTCAGCCCTGTGCTTAGCACATTGCAGATGCTTAATGAATGTGTGTCCAAGTGAATGAATGATGATTGCTATTTGATGTTTGAAGTTCAGTTATCATGAGTAATGGAGCTGGTCACCTACCACGCTTCTACTATCGTTCATAAAACTGTGTGTCTAAATATTTGCCATGTTATCAAGGTATCTGTATTCGAAAAATAGATTAAGGGACAAAGGCCATGATGAACTTAAATCAAATTTATCAGGCTTATATAAATTAAATACAAAACAACTTATGATTATGATTTTAGTTACCATTGTAGCACAAACACATTGAGATTGTTAGATCCTGGAGTAAAAAAAAAAAACAAAAAAACAAACAAACAAACTAACAAAAACCTCCTGATTATATAACAAACAAGTTTTCTTCTGAATTGACATCAAAGAATAACAGTGCCATGATTTAATCATACAGGGAGCTGGTTAAGTATAGGGGAATGATCTAGGTCTATGGGAACTAAAGGAACACCAAGGAAAAGATGACCATCGGGAATTAGTAGTAATTCTCTGGCAAGTCCAAGAAGAGTTGCAGGAAGAGCAAACTATGAGGACTACTGGCAGAAGGTGACATTGCAAAGGAGAAGCAATTACAGTTGCCCCCTGTGGAGAGGTACAGGAGTGAAATGCAGGAGACAAAAATAACTCAGGGAATAGGAAAGATGGCGGCATAGATGGCACTCCCCTGTGGTTTGGGGAAGGGCTCCAGTTATTAGAGTTCACTCATATTATGAGGGATGATGACCCCAGAACAGTATGAAAACTTTATTCATGTGGGGGAGGTGCCATCCAGAGATTTAATTTTAGACACTGGCACATTTTGACATTATGTAAAATGCAAATGTAATTTTAGTTACATGTCATTTTGTCATGTTACAAATTCCACAAATTTGTCATGTTACAAAATCAAGATAACAACAACTAGATTATCAGTCCTGGACTTTAGGTGTTTCGAGGAATGCTGCTGGATGGAGTGATTAGGGAAAGGAGACAACAAGCAATTGATGTTAACGTGCATGGGCACAATCCTGGGCTAGTTTCAAAGGACACCATGAAGAAGTAGAAGCTATCCCAATTTTGAAGAAGTCTGACTTTATTTTGGAGCTCCTTAACATCCACATTTGCGTTAATTCTTCTACCAGGATTTTCTCTTTGGTTTATAGCTCAGATTGTCTCCATGATTGCTGTGCTCATACTTCTAGATAATCAATTCCACATCATTGTGGACATATTTTTTATTCTCTATTGAGGTATTTCCTAAGCAGAGTAGTGAGAAACACCCAGGGGTTACAAATTGGCTGAAACTCTAAGTAAAGCCAGTAAAGTGTATTCTGTACACTCTTCATCCCATGTCACTCTCCCTTGACTTTTAGGAGCCACTTTTCTCTCCCACGCAATCTTACCCTCAGAGTAGGATCCAGGACTAGTTTGATATGAGTCTGGGGCCATGTTGATGAATATCGTTTATCTTTAGATATAAAAATGATGGTATATAGATATTAGTCCTATCTCCATGTTTTAGATATAAGGAAACCATGTCCCACAGAGAAATCACAAATGACACAGCAAGTTAATGGCAGACCAAGGAGCCTGGTACTCGGGTTAAAGAGAACAGCTGCTTCATCATTAAAAAATGTCTTTGGTTTCAGTCACCTGGGTGGCTCATTAGGTTAAGTGACTGCCTTTGGCTCAGGTCATCTCTCTCAAATAAATACATTTTTTTAAAGGTTTGTCTTTGGTTTCAATAAAAGGAAGTCCAATCCAAATTTGCTTAAGGAAAAAAGAAAAATTATGTGAGGATGGAGCCAGCAGAGGCTCATATAGCTGGCTGTTCCTAGGGGTGGTCTGGACACCACATGGTTTTCTTCTTTCCAGCCTTGAACTTTTCTTCCCAGGAGTCAGTTCTGTTTTCACATTGGCTCTCTCCTTATGCTTCCAAAATGGCTGCCATACCTCTGGAGTTGCTTGCCTCCCTGTTGACATTCAGGAGGAAAGAACATTTTCATCTCAGTATTCTCAGTGAAATCCTCTAATTCTAGAGGATTTCATACTAACTGGACCAGCTTAGATCACTTGCCCACCCCGAACCAGTCACTGTGGCCATGTGGGTGGAGGGGGTGAATGGCTTAATCTAGATTATGTGTTTTACCCTTACCCATGAAATTCTCAGGGGAGCTGGATTCCTTGTGACCTTGTAGACCAACAACAACAACAAAGGAAGAGCTTTGGGGAAGTGGGAAGTAGGAATTAATTTCCGGGAAGCAACAAGAAATTGTTTCATGGTGCAACTGATTTATAAACTACTTGAGTTACAGAAATGCCAACCTTGTTGACCATAATAACACTTGCTTTATTTTTTCCTCCTGCTTACATTCAGTTCTGGTTAAATGATATATTATTCCACACTTGGGGTTCAGCATCAAGTAGAGAGGGCAGCTGAGCCATTCTCTCTCAGCCCTAATTCTGGTCTGTACATGTTGGTGAATTCTCAATTAGACTGGCTTTTGAGTCTAAAAATACCATCCCTGTCTTTAATTCTGGGTTCATAGTGCCTGGCACCAAACAGATTGTCAGGCAGCAAATGTTTGCAAAACTGAGATGATTGCCTGACCATACTGGACATCCAGACTTTGATGTTTGTCTTTAATTTCCGTTTCCTAGGCCACCCTCATGTGGATAACTAAATGTCTGCCCCGTCACTCACAGGGACTTCTCCCATTTATTAAATCTCATGTAAGAGCCCAGTTTCTCCTAAATTCTGATTCCCACCCACTAGCCCCAACTCTAGTGCTTTCTATATCAGGGTTCCTCGGTGACCGTCAACCACTACCCCCTCCCTGTGATGTTTTGTACACTAAGGCATAGAACTGAGTTCTGTGCCTCAGGCACAGATCAGTTGCTAGAGTGGTTTCCCATTCTTCTTCCAAATTCCCCCCTCCTTTCTATCCCATAGGCAAAGGCCAGAGTGACATCTAAAGCAGTAATGTCCTGGCTATGTAAATCACCTCTTAGTCCCTGACCTTTCCTGGACTTTTCACAGTTACTTGGATCCTGACTCAGTGCTTCTTAAGGATTTTGTTCACACTTGCTGCTACGTACTTGGATCTCCATCCTTGGAACTCATAGGGTTTGAAATTACACACAAAGGGATCTGCAAAGTCTTAATGCTTTTGTCTGTTCCAAAAGTCTCTGGATTTCCCCTTATCTAGATGTTGATCTTTTTCCATCTAATCCCAGATTTTCCCACAACTCTGCCCTACGTTACCACCATTTGTACTTCTAAATCACCTTTTGGGAGTCATTTCTGGGGGGCACATAGCTCTTGCATTATTGTCATGGTCACCCACCTAATTTTGTAAATGAGCACAATGAAGCCCAGGGAAGATGGGTGACTTTTGTAAGGTCACATGGCTACTATGTGGCGGAGTATGGATAAGTCTCTTAATGCTAATTAAAAAGAAAAAAAAAAAAAGAATTGTTAAGTTATGAAAAACACTTAAAGACAGCACACGCTGATCACTTTGATTGAAGCAATACTCAAAATAACTTCCAAATTCACAACTTAGTGCAGTAGAGGAAAAGGGGGTAGAAGTTAGTCACAATGATATAAAACACGAGAGGACTGATGATCTATTATCCCAAGCATTTGCCTTTCAGGGAAACTTTCATGAAGTCAGAAAATTACATAAACATTATGAGAGCATGACTCAGTTTTTTTTTTTTTTACTTAAACTTAATAATAAAATAATCAATTATGCATCTCTGGATTCTCATTTATTTTCTTGCTTCAAGGACAAAGTGAATAGTACATCTTTAGGGAAATGTTCTCTATTAGGAGTGATTGACAAAAATTCCTGGTGAGTTAACTGGTCCCATTGTAAACATGTTCTTATATAAAGGAGTGTATGTCAATGAAGATGGCACTCTAATGAGGAAGCAAGAGTCCCATTACCTGACCATTCTAACAAGATGACAAATATTTATTTTGTTGTTTTATGTTATTTTATTATTATTATTATTTTTATTTTAGAGAGGGAATGACAGGAAAGGAAGAGGGAAAGGGTGAGAGAATCTTTAGCAGGCTCCATACCCAGCATGAAGCCCAACATGGGACTCAAAGTAGGGTTCAGTCTCATGAGATCATGACCTGAGCCAAAATCAAGAGTCAGGCACTTAACTAAGGGAGCCACCCAGGTGCCTCAATAAATGTTGTTAAAAGAATGTGTTTTCTGACCCTAAATTTAGTATTTGGGGAATTCAAATATCCCTATTTTTGATTCTAAGAAAAAGAGTTTCATGCAGACTTGTAAAATACCTTATTGGAGAGATCAGAAAGTGACCTCTTCAAACTGAATTAGTTTTATTCAAGTTCAGTACTGGAAAAATGATTTAGGTGAAGAAATAGCCCTGGTTAATGATGACATTCCATTCTACTCTGATTCCATCAATTTTTTTTAAATAAGAACTGATCTTTGGGAGCTTATCAGAACCACTTGAAATATTTTTCCTTTTGCACTTGGGTTTTAGATCTGTCTTAATGAATTGCACAATGCTGTTGATTAGCTGATATTTAGTGATTCTTAAAGTTTTGACTTGAAAGATGGTAATTGCTAGCATAATACTGCCATGAGTTTAACAGCAGAAAAATAAAGTCAAAACACTTTACTTTGACTTTTTCTAGAACACTATTTTTTCCTCTTTGGCAAAGCTTTTCAAGTCCTTTGCTTCAAGCTGATCTCAGTAATTAAAAGAATGATTTAAAAAACTCTCAAAAAGGATTCTGCATATTAAAATTCATTAAAATGCAATATTCACAAAGCAGGATATTTTATCATAAGTATGTATGGAGAAGAAAATGGGAAGGAAATTAGGTGCTTCCTCCATATTCATTGCCCGTGTGTGTGTGTTTACTACAGTTTAGTTGTATAGCTGAGAACTTGACATGTTAATAAGTAGTTACATGACCGTTAGCTCATTTTCTTTTTAGAAACTTGAGAAAAGGAAGGAAGAATGAAAGTGAAGAAGAAAAAACATACTTCCTAAGCTGCCCATTAGAAGAGTGGCCATTTGGGGCTCTTGTGTGGCTCAATAGGTTAAGCGCTAAGACTCTTGATTTTGGCTCGCGTCATGATCTCAGGGTTGAGAGGGCAAGCTCCATGCTGAGTGTGGAGCCTGCTTGGGATTCTCTCTCCCTCTCTCTCTGCCCCTCTTCCTGCCACTCACTCATGCCCATGTGCACACACCCATATTTTCTCTCTCTCCCCCCCAAAAAAACACAAACAAAACAAAACAAAACAAAACAAAAAAACAGCGACAATTTAATTCCCACAGAAGTGGTATGTTCACTGCTAACAGAACTAGTTCATTGGTGAACAAAGCTATTCTATTGGCATAATATGGTACAAACCCGTTTACCTCAAAAATAAGGACTATATGTAAGCTCATTGCAATCAAACAAATGGGAAAACTATTCAGATAAGTCACTGAGCATTATGGAAATATAGCAACTGGATAATTGAAAGAATATCCCCCAGACTGAGATGTTGTCATGGAGACACAACCAAAGTGAACCTTGCAGTAACCTTGGCAGGAAACATCCTTGCTAAGCCAGGCTGCCAAAGCCTGGTGCCACCTGTCTGTAGACAGCCCAGGGGAATGGTCAGATAGATAAGAGATTTTCACTGTGACCTATTTCAGAAAAATTCTGAATAAAAATAATTCCAAAAAGAAGCAGGAATTAGGAAGGGTTATTACAGGCATTCCAAGATCTGATTTTTAAAAGAATGCTACAGAATGCATGGCATGTTACTCAGTAGCATGAACCAAAACCATTTTCATAATCAATTTATCATTTCTCCTAGTTAATATTGATAACAATTTTTATGAAGAAATTAAGGTTTCAGTCTAAAAATTCCATTTTGATTCAAAACCAAACCATTTAACCATGTCCTAGTTTTGAACATATCCTAGCACTTTGGCTTAATAAATGAGATTTTTGAATTTTTATTTAATATTTTTAGCTCTTTCTATTTTGTCCTTCTAAGTTGACTAATATCATCTAAGGATAAAGACTCCATGAGATCCTTCTTCTACCCCCAATCTATTTCTCTTACCCTATAGGCTCAGTAAATATCTGCTGATTTAATTGAGTTTGATTGTATGGGACCTTTTAAGAACATCTATCTCTTTGGTAATTCTTCCTATCCATGGCACACACTTCTGATTTTCTTATTGTCTAGTTGCCTTTAGATTACAATATCCTTATCAATCCCCCTTTTACAACTAGAATCTGGTCCAGACCCCAGTATAGTGGCTGGGTTCCTGTTGCCTGGTACAGAATTTGCTGGCAATGATCCCTACTCTAGGAGTCACTTGCCCTGGATTTTTTTTTTTTTTTTCAACTTAAGGATCCATCATTCATCTGAAAGACATTACTTTCTTTGGACTGGCTACCTGGACTTAACTTATTTTGTAGCCAGAACATAAATGGCTTATCCACCTACTCCTGAAAAAGGGGTAAGATGAACTATCTTTAGAAGGATGGGCATTCCTACAGTGCCTACATTCCTGTCCACACACTGCTGCCCTAATTAAGTGAAGAGACAGCAGAAGTTTAGTAGATATGGCAATTGGAGCTACATTCAGGTAATGGGATGGATCTGGGATTGATTCTGCCCACTTGCAAACCCTTGCTGAGCCTGTCCAAACATTCTTAGTCCACATGAAATGCTGCTCTTGGCAATAGAGTGATATATAAGAGCAGATTTTTAAAATGTTCTATTTCTTCTTAATTATTGATTAGTTGCATCAAGACCTATGACAGAAACCCATCTTATAAGAATGTCATTAATAAGAAATTTCCAGATAAAATTTTCCCTCATTAAAATTTGTATGTGAGGATGGGGGGAGCTTCCAATGACATGAACAAATTATTGAGCTAGATTGTTACGGTGTCTGATAAAGGCATCAAATTAAACACTGTAAGAGACACTCACTGTATTTTCTCTTTATTTTTGGTAAATGTTCATAAGTTCATTTAGAGTGCTGAGGGACTGAATCAGGGGACATGCATATGTTGACTGGACTGGGGAGGTAAAGACAATCCTGTATCACAGTTAGCAGAGTCATGCTCTCAGCAGGGAGAGATGGAGTCTGCACTGTCTGAAAATCCAGATTCTTGGGAGGGTCTAGAGCTGCAATGGTGGAGACACATCCAAAGGTGAGGGAAGGTGATCGAGGACAGCTCCTGTAAGTGTCACAATTTAGGTCAAAGCCTTCCATGGGTAGTCATTGGTACGTTAGTGCTGCCTGTCCCACTAACAAATTAATCTTTTTCCTTTGAACCATGCTGGGTCCTTTAGAATGGACACTGAGGTGAGTTTAGCCATAAAAGTCAAATTCAAAATGCAGAAAGACCAGAAGAAGATTAGAAAACAAGAAAAATATTTCACCTTGATTCTACATAGACTGAGCACCTATAGATAATTAAAAGATGATAACTAAAATAGTGTTTTAGAAACACACTTATGACACCAAGTGTCTACTATTTCAGAAAACCTTGAATAAAAGTGTAAATGGAGAAAGAACTTGTGGGTAATTTTAGTTTTAATCTTTGTGATTTTTTTTTGTCTTTTATGTAATATATACTAAACAGATTTATGTATTTTTATAATCAGAATAAGTCAATGAAATTTGACTAGGAAAGAAAGGAAAAAAGGCAGTTTTGTAGGATGAGACAGGACCAATGTGGACCCTTTTTAAGTAGAAAAGTTTGATGATAACTTCTCAGGAAAAAAAGGCAATTGGTAGGATGAGACAGGACCAGTGTGGACTCTTTTTAGTAGAAAAGTTTGATGATAACTTCTCAGGTTGAAAGGAAAATTCAGAGGAAAAAAAGAGTATTACATGTGAAAGATGATGGGTTAACTGATTTCATCATACTCTAAATAAGGAGAGGGGATGTCATTAAAAGTATGGTGGAAGAGGTAGTCCTGAATTGAAAGAGACCTCATTTGTACTTTGAATCTTGAAAAAGAGGAAAAATGTAGGGAAATGTGACATTAGTTTGTAAGAGGAGTTTTTGTGTGTTTGAGATGGTTCAAGCCAGGTGGATCAAGTTTTCTTGATGAAAATATAGGGCACATTTGTTAAGACTCATGAAGGAAAGGAGTCGATAGAGACAATGGGAAGAGTGATAATGACTTTGTATTGAATGAAGAAGAAAGGTTGAGGGAACTGGCAGGAATGAATCAAAGGATCCTTAAATGTTGCTAAGAACACTAAAGCTGGCATTAGCTTTGCCAATGAGGAGATTTCAGATTGTAGGTATTAAGAATGATCCCTATGTATTCATAAGACTCTGGGTCATGACATATCTTTCTGAATACCTAATATTAATAAGCCAACCCAAAGTTGGCTCCTATTTACTTACTGATATGATTTACTTAGCTGACATGATTACTTACTAATTTTGGTAATCCTTACTAAGTAAGGATTTACTTAGCTAAGACAAGAACTCAACTACATTTTCTTCCATGGTCTTAAAAACCATCAAACATACCTCCACACCAAGCAGCAGCAACTACGTAAGATAATAATGCATACTTTGGGGCACCTGGGTGACTCAGTGGGTTAAGCCTTTGCCTTCGGCTCAGGTCATGATCTCGGCATCCTGGGATCAAGCCCTGCATCAGGCTCTCTGCTCAGTGGGTAACCTGCTTCCCCCTCTCTCTCTGCCTGCCCCTCTGCCTACTTGTGATCTCTCTCTCTGTCCAATAAATAAATAAATAATATCTTTTAAAAAAAGAAAAGAATAGTGCGTACTTAAAAAAAAATAGTGCATTCTATTCCTTCTGGTTGAAATGTTCTGCTTTTTTCCAGGTGAAACTTTCTTCATCTTTTAAGTATCAGTTTCTTCTTCCTTAAGCATTTTCCACTCCTCACCCAAGTTTGGACCACCTATGGTTCTTTCTCATAGTAACTTATTCTTTTATATTTGTTATAATTTATAATTTTATATTTTATGTCTTTTTGTTTAAAACATGCTTTCCCCACCAGACTGGAAGCATCATTAATATATGGTTATGGCTACTGTGTTTAGTATAATACCCATAATACCTAGAGCAGGATGTAGCATAGGCTTGGTAAATAGTTTTAGTTCAATTAGTTGATAACTGATTAATAAGATGATTGAAAAGTAGATTAATTAATTGAATCATTACTACTCTTCTTTTTTTCATAGCCTCATCTTAGACTTCCAAGTGGACCTATTTCTCACTCTAAATCTCATTTTGCCTCATAGTCTGTCAGTTTCTGATATCATTATTTAGTTGCCTATATATGACTTCCAAGTAACCCAGATCAATCTTATTATCCACCATCTGAAATTTTCCACTGCCTTGGTATGCCCTTTATATTGCAATTACTGGACCCTATGTTTGGATGAACCATATCCAAATTCAGTATGACCTCTGACACTGCTCTGTGTGGGTTGCTGAACTCACTGCCTTTTCCTGGGTTGGGCTCTGTCAATAGATCAGATTTGCCAGCCGCATATTTTGTTTTAGCACTGTTTTATGCCCTACAAGCACTGAGTTGGCCAAACTCCACTTAGCTGAATCCTGATTATCTTCCATAACACAGGTGGAAGGTAAGTTTTCAAATGGAATTAAAAGAATCACTCACCCTTTGGAGAAATGTCTCTCAGGGCAGAAAAAAAGAGTGATATCAGCAAAAATTATAGAATAAGAAACTCTAAAATTCTCTCTCTCCACAAAAGCAACAAATATATTGGCCAAACTTCCATAATCAACATTTTTTGAACTCTGGAAACTAGCCAAAAATTTGAAACAACCAGAGAAATCCTTAATCGAGAAAATGCTGAATCAGTAAGAGAGATTTGTGGCATTTTATTTTATATTAAATATGAGCCAATCTCCCCAGCTCTCTATATCTAGTAAAGATATCCTGCAAACAAGAAGGAAAATTAAAATACTTGCAGATAAAAACAAACTAACAATTTGTTTCTAGTAGGCTTGTTCTATAAGAGATGCAAAAGAAAATACTTCAGGCTGAAATGAAAGAACACTAGACAGTAACTTTAATCCATACAAAGAAATAAAAAACAACAGGAGAGTAACAACAGAGATAAAAATAAAAATTAGAATTAACATGTTTTGGGGATATAATTCCTTTTTGTAGATATGATTTAAAAAGACAACTGTATGGAACATTAAGTAGAAATCTATATTAATGGCTTTATATATATAATGATTAAAAGGTCAATAAAGAAGATATTAATAAAGAAATTATATGAAGACATAACAATTTTAAATGTATATGTACCCAACAACAAAGCCCAAATATGTGTGAATCAATAATGAGGGGAGAAATATTAGTTTAACAACAGGTGGAAATTTCAATTCCCTACTTTCAATCATGATCAGAACAACTAGAGAGATGAAAAGCAAGGAAATTGAAGACTAGAATAACACTATAAACCAGCTAGATCTAATAGATGTAGTTGTAAAATACTTCCCTCAACAATAGAAGATACATATTCTTCTTGAGTACCTATGGAGCATTTTCCAGGATAAACTATAGACTACATCATAAAACAAGTCTCAATAAGTTTGAAAAGATTAAATCATGCAAAGTATCCTCTATGACCCTGGTAGGATGAAATTAGAAATCTGGGGGCGCCTGGGCGGCTCAGTGGGTTAAAGCCTCTGCCTTCAACTCAGGTCATGATCCCAGGGTCCTGGGATTGAGCCCCGCATCGGGCTTTCTGATCAGCAGGGAGCCTGCTTCCTCCTCTCTGCCTCTCTGCCTACTTGTGATCTCTGTTTACCAAATAAATAAATAAAATCTTAAAAAAAAAAAGAAATTAGAAATCTGCAGCCAAAAGGAATCTGGAAAATTCACAAGCATGTGGAAGTTAGATAATTCAATTTTAAATAACCAATGAATCAAAGAAGAAATGACAAGATAAATTAGGAAAGACTCTAAAATAAATGGAAAAAAATATCGCATACCAAAGCTCAGGAAATGTAAAAAAAAAAAAAAAAAAAATCAATGCCCAGGGGGAAATTTATAGCAATAAACACTTACATTAAAAAAGAAAAAGGGGGAGGGGCACCTGGGTAGCTCAGTGGGTTAAAGCCTCTGCCTTCAACTCAGGTCATGAGACCAGGTTCCTGGGATCGAGCCCCACATGAGGCTCGCCACTCGGTGGGGAGCCTGCTTCCCCCTCTCTCTCCCTGCCTGCCTCTCTGCCTACTTGTGATCTCTGTCTGTCAAATAAATAAATAAAATCTTTAAAAAAGGAGAGGAGTCAAGATGGCGGAGAAGTATCAGGCTGAGACTGCATCAGATAGCAGGAGATCAGCTAGACAGTTTATCAAACCATTGCAAACACCTATAAATCCAATGGAAGATCAAAGAGAAGAAGGACAGCAATTCTAGAAACAGAAAATCGACGACTTTCTGAAAGGTAGGACCGCGGAGAAGTGAATCCAAAGTGATGGGAAGATAGACCGCGGGGGGAGGGGCCGGCTCCCAGCCAGCAGCGGAGCAACAGAGCACAAAATCAGGACTTTTAAAAGTCTGCGCCACTGAGGGACATAGCTCCAGAGGCTAAACCGGGGTGAAGCCCACACGGGGCCAGCATGGCCCCAGGTCCCGCAGGGTCACAGAAGGATCGGGGGTGTCTGAGTGTTGCAGAACTCGCAGGGATTAGACCAGGGAAGCTGGCTACAGAGACAGAGCCAAGGAGTAGCTCTCAGCTCAGGGTTACCTTGAACCGGTCGCAGCCTGGGTGAGCTCAGTGCGCAGCCAGAGGCCAGGGAGACGGGAGTGATGGGGCTCTTTTCTCTGAGGGTGCACTGAGGAGTGGGGCCCTGAGCTCTTGGCTCCTCTGGGCCGGAGACTGGGAGGCCTCCATTTTCATTCCTGTCCTCCAGAACTCTACAGAAAGCGTTCAGGGGACAAAAGCTCCCAAAAGCGAACCCGAGCAGATTACTTAGCCCGGCCCCTGGTAAGGGCGATGCAATTCTGCCTCGTGCAAAGACACTTGAGAATCACTACAACAGGCCCCTCCCCCAGAAGATCAACAAGAAATCCAGCCAAGACAAAGTTCACTTACCAAGGAGAGCAGCAGAATTCCAGTGGAGGAGAAAGCAAAGCATGGAACTCATGGCTTTCTCCCCATGAT
Source organism: Lontra canadensis (assembly GCF_010015895.1). Lineage (NCBI taxonomy): Eukaryota > Metazoa > Chordata > Mammalia > Carnivora > Mustelidae > Lontra > Lontra canadensis. Next base: position 12,889 of record NW_022631316.1, read on the forward strand.
TCTTTAGTCTTGTGGTTAATTTAAATTTGTTTTTAATTTTTTTTTCTTTCTTCTGCTAATTTTTTTAACTTTTACCCTTTTCTTTTTTAACGTTTTTTTAACTAGTTTATCTAATATATATATATATTTTTTTCTTTTTTATATTTTTTCTTTATTTGTTTTCTTTTTAAAATTTTTTTTTTCTGAACTTCTTTTTATCCCCTTTCTCCCTCCCACAATTTGGGGTCTCTTCTGATATGATTAAAGTGCATTTTCCTGGGGTCTTTGCCACCCTTTCAGTATTTTATTTGCTCCTTCATATACTCTTATCTGGACAAAATGACAAGCAGAAAAACTCACCACAAAAAAAGAACAAGAGGCAGTACTGAAGGCTAGGGACCTAATCAATACAGATATTGGTAATATGTCAGATCTAGAGTTCAGAATGACGATTCTCAAGGTTCTACCAGGCTCAAAAAAGGCATGGAAGATATTAGAGGAAACCCTCTCTGGAGAGATAAAAGCCCTTTCTGGAGAAATAAAAGAACTAAAATCTAACCAAGTTGAAATCAAAAAAGCTATTAATGAGGTGCAATCAAAAATGGAGACTCTTACTGCTAGGATAAATGAGGCAGAAGAAAGAATTAGTATATAGAAGACCAAATGACAGAGAATAAAGAAGCTGAGCAAAAGAGGGACAAACAGTTACTGGACCATGAGGGGAGAATTCGAGAGATAAGTGACACCATAAGATGAAACAACATTAGAATAATTGAGATTCCAGAAGAAGAAGAAAGAGAGAGGGGAGCAGAACGTATATTGGAGAGAATTATTGGAGAGAATTTCCCCAATATGGCAAAGGGAACAAGCATCAAAATCCAGGAGGTGCAGAGAACCCCCCTCAAAATCAATAAGAATAGGTCCACACCCTGTCACCTAATAGTAAAATTTACAAGTCTTAGCAGCAAAGAGAAAATCCTGAAAGCAGCCCAGGAAAAGAAATCTGTAACATACAATGGTAAAAATATTAGATTGGCAGCAGACTTATCCACAGAGACCTGGCAGGCCAGAAAGAGCTGGCATGATATATTCAGAGCACTAAATGAGAAAAACATGCAGCCAAGAATACTATATCCAGCTAGGCTATCATTGAAAATAGAAGGAGAGATAAAAATCTTCCAGGACAAACAAAAACTGAAAGAACTTGCAAACACCAAACCAGCTCTACAGGAAATATTGAAAGGAGTCCTCTAAACAATTACTACTTTTAGAGACCCTAAAAGTAGTAGATCAGAAAGGAACAGAGACAATATATAGTAACAGACACCTTATAGGCAATACAATGGCACTAAATTTATATCTCTCAATAGTTACCCTGAATGTTAATGGGCTAAATGCCCCAATCAAAAGACACAGGGTATCAGAATGGATAAAAAAACAAAACCCATCTATATGTTGCCTATAAGAAACTCATTTTAGACCCGAAGACACCTCCAGATTTAAAGTGAGGGGGTGGAAAACCATTTACCATGCTAATGGACATCAGAAGAAAGCTGGGGTGGCAATCCTTATATCAGATCAATTAGATTTTAAGCCAAGGACTATAATAAGAGATGAGGAAGGACACTATATCATACTCAAAGGGTCTGTCCAACAAGATCTAACAATTTTTAATATCTATGCCCCTAATGTGGGAGCAGCCAACTATATAAACCAATTCATAACAAAATCAAAGAAACACATCAACAATAATACAATAATAGTAGGGGATGTCAACACTCCCCTCATGGAAATGGACAGATCATCCAAGCAAAAGATCAACATGGAAATAAAGGCCTTAAATGACACACTGGACCAGATGGATATCACAAATATATTCAGAACATTTCATCCCAAAGCAACAGAATACACATTCTTCTCTAGTGCACATGGAACATTCTCCAGACTAGATCACATCCTCGGTCCTAAATCAGGTCTCAACCAGTATCAAAAGATTAGGATCATTCCCTGCATATTTTCAGACCACAATGCTCTGAAGCTAGAACTCAATCACAAGAGGAAATTTGGAAAGAACCCAAATACATGGAGACAAAACAGCATTCTTCTAAAGAATGAATGGGTCAACCAGGAAATTAAAGAAGAATTGAAAAAATTCATGGAAACAAATGATAATGAAAACACAAAGGTTCAAAATCTGTGGGACAGAGCAAAGACAGTCCTGAGAGGAAAATATATAGTGGTACAAACCTTTCTTAAAAAACAAGAAAGGTCTCAAATACACAACCCAACCCTACACCTAAAGGAGCTAGAGAAAGAACAAGAAAGAAAGCCTAAACCCAGCAGGAGAAGAGAAATCATAAAGATCAGAGCAGAAATCAATGAAACAGAAACCAAAAAACAATAGAACAAATCAAAGAAACTAGGAGTTGGTTCTTTGAAAGCATTAATAAGATTGATAAACCCCTGGCCAGACTTATCAAAAAAAAAAAAAAAAAGAGAGAGAGAAAGGACCCAAATCAATATAATCATGAATGAAAGAGGAGAGATCACAACGAACACCAAAGAAATACAAACAATTATAAGAACAATACTATGAGCAACTCTATGCAAACAAATTTGACAATCTGGAAGAAATGAATGCATTACTAGAGACATATAAACTACCAAAATTGAACCAGGAAGAAATAGAAAACCTGAACAGACCCACAACCAGTAAGGAGATTGAAACAGTCATCAAAAATCTCCAAACAAACAAAAGCCCAGGGCCAGACGGCTTCCCGGGGGAATTCAACCAAACATTTAAGGAAGAACTAATTCCTATTCTCCTGAAACTGTTCCAAAAAATAGAAATGGAAGGAAAACTTCCAAACTCATTTTATGAGGCCAGCATCACCTTGATCTCAAAACCAGACAAGGATCCCATCAAAAAAGAGAAGTACAGACCAATATCCTTAATGAACACAGATGCGAAAATTCTCACCAAAATACTAGCCAATAGGATTCAACAGTACATTAAAAGGATTATTCACCACGACCAAGTGGGATTTATTCCAGGGCTGCAAGGTTGGTTCAACATCTGCAAATCAATCAATGTGATACAACACATTAATAAAAGAAAGAACAAGAACCATATGATACTCTCAATAGATGCTGAAAAAGCATTTGACAAATTATAGCATCCCTTCCTGATCAAAACTCTTCAAAGTGTAGAGATAGAGAGCACATACCTCAATATTATCAAAGCTATCTATGAATAACCCACCACAAATATCATTCTCAATGGAGAAAAACTGAAAGCTTTTCCGCTAAGGTCAGGAACACGGCAGGGATGTCCATTATCACCACTGCTATTCAACATAGTACTAGAAGTCCTAGCCTCAGCCATCAGACAACAAAAAGAAATTAAAGGCATCCAAATCAGCAAAGAAGAAGTCAAACTATCACTCCTCGCAGATGATATGATACTATATGTGGAAAACCCAAAAGACTCCACTCCAAAACTGTTAGAACATGTACAGGAATTCAGTAAAGTGTCAGGATATAAAATCAATGCAGAGAAATCTGTTGCATTTCTCTACACCAACAACAAGACAGAAGAAAGAGAAATTAAGGAGTCAATCCCATTTACAATTGCACCCAAAACTATAAGATACCTAGGAATAAACCTAACCAAAGAGGCTAAGAATCTATACTCAGAAAACTATAAAGTTCTCATGAAAGAAACTGAGGAAGACACAAAGAAATGGAAAAATGTTCCATGCTCCTGGATTGGAAGAATAAATATTGTGAAAATGTCTATGTTACCTAAAGCAATTTACACATTTAATGCAATCCCTATCAAAATCCCACCCATTTTTTTTCAAAGAAATGGAACAAATAATCCTAAAATTTATATGGAACCAGAAACGACCTCGAATAGCCAGAGGAATATTGAAAAAGAAAGCCAAAGTTGGTGGCATCACAATTCTGGACTTCAAGCTCTATTACAAAGCTGTCATCATCAAGACAGCCTGGTACTGGCACAAAAACAGACACATAGATCATTGGAGCAGAATAAAGAGCCCAGAAATAGACCCTCAACTCTATAGTCAACTAATCTTCGACAAAGCAGGAAAGAATGTTCAATGGAAAAAAGACAGCCTCTTAAATAAACGGTGTTGGGAAAATTGGACGGCCACATGCAGAAAAATGAAATTGGACCATTTCCTTACACAACACACAAAAATAGACTCAAAATGGATGAAGGACCTCAATGTGAGAAAGGAATCCATCAACATCCTTGAGGAGAACACGGGCAGCAACCTCTTCAACCTCAGCCGCAGCAACGTCTTCCTAGGAACATCGCCAAAAGGAAGGGAAGCAAGGGCAAAAATGAACTATTGGGATTTCATCAAGATCAAAAGTTTTTGCACAGCAAAGGAAACAGTTAACAAAACCAAAAGAAAACTGACAGAATGGGAGAAGATATTTGCAAACGACATATCAGATAAAGGACTAGTGTCCAAAATCTATAAAGAACTTAGCAAACTCAACACCCAAAGAACAAATAGTCCAATCAAGAAATGGGCAGAGGACATGAACAGGCATTTCTGCAAAGAAGACATCCAGATGGCCAAGAGACACATGAAAAAGTGCTCCATATCACTTGGCGTCAGGAAAATACAAATCAAAACCACAATGAGATACCACCTCACACCAGTCAGAATGGCTAAAATTAACAAGTCACAAAATGACAGATGCTGGCGAGGATGTGGAGAAAGGGGAACCCTCCTACACTGTTGGTGGGAATGTAAGCTGGTGCAACCACTCTGGAAAACAGCATGGAGGTTCCTCAAAAAGTTTAAAATAGAGCTACCCTATGACCCAGCAATTGCACTACTGGGTATTTACCCTAACAATACAAACGTAGTGATCCAAAGGGGCACATGCACCCGAATGTTTATAGCAGCAATGTCCACAATAGCCAAACTATGGAAAAAACCTAGATGTCCATCAACAGATGAATGGATAAAGAAGATGTGGTATATATATACAATGGAATAATATGCAGCCATCAAAAGAAATGAAATCTTTCCATTTGCGACAACATGGATGGAACTAGAGGGTTTCATGCTTAGTGAAATAAGTCAATTGGAGAAAGACAACTATCATATGATCTCCCTGATATGAGGAAATGGGAGATGCCACATGGAGGTTTAGGGGGGTAGGAGAAGAATAAATGAAACAAGATGGGATTGGGAGGGAGACAAACCATAAGTGACTCTTAATCTGACAAAACAAACTGATGGTTGCTGGGGGGAGGAGGGTCGGGAAAGAGGGCGTTATGGACATTGGGGAGTGTATGTGCTATGGTGAGTGCTGTGAAGTGTGTAAACCTGGCGATTCACAGACCTGTACCCCTGGGGATAAAAATGCATTATATGTTTATAAAAAAAAAAAAAATAAAAAAGAAGTAAATAAAACTAAAAAAAATAAAAACTTAAAAAAAAAAAAGAAGAAAAGAAAAGAAAAAGGGGGCACCTGGGTGGCTCAGTGGGTTAAAACCTCTGCCATCAGCTCGGGTCATGATCCCAGAGTCCTGGGATTGAGCTCTGCATCAGGCTTTCTGCTCAGCAGGGTGCCTGCTTCCCCCCCAACACCCTCCACCTGACTCTGCCTACTTCTGATCTCTGTCTGTCAAATAAATAAATAAAATCTTAAAAATAAAAAGAACCACAGATTAAAAATATGAAATTTCACCTTCTGAAATTAGAAAAAGAAGAACTTTATTTACCAAAGCAAAGATAAAGAAAAGAATAATAAAGATGAGAATGGAGATAACTGAAATAGAGAGCAGAAAAATTAGGAAGAATAAATAAAACAAAAGTTTTTTTTGTTTTTTGTTTTTTTTTTTTAGATCAACAAAACTGACAAAACTCTAAATACAATGACCAAGGAAAAAAGAGAGAAGACTCAAATTATGAAAATCAGGAATAAAAGTAGGGGTATTACTAATAACCTTATATAAATAAAATAATTTTAAGAGAATACTTGAATAATTGTATCCAAAAAAGAAAAAGGTGAATTCCTAGAAAAGCACAAATAATAAAAATTGACTCAAGAAGAAACAGAAAATATGAATAAACTTATAACAAGGAAAAAGTTTATGACTCATAAGCTTTAAAGTTTATAAACATAAAAGCTTATGATTCAGTGATCAAAAATGTCAAACAAAGTAAATCCTAGGGCCAGATAGCTTACTGGTAAATTCTACCAAGTCTTTAAAAAGAATTAACACGAGTATTTCTGAAATTCTTCCACAAAAACTGGAGGGAATACTTCCTGTTTCTATGAGACCAGTATGAACCTGATATTAAAGCCATACACTAACATCATAAGAAAACTACAGACCGATATATGCCTGATAAATATACATCCCAAAACTTAAATAAAATACTAGAAAACCAAATCCAACATCATATTAAAATAAATATGCCATGACAAATGGGATTTATCTGAGATATCTCAATATATGAAAATCAATGACTATAATCCACCATATTAATATAATGGGGGAGAGGGAGAAAGCACATTATCCTCCCATTTGGCGGAGAAAAAGCATTTCACAAAACCCAACACCATTTCATTTTAAAAAAAATTGTCCAAAAACTAGGAACTGTAGTAAAGGGCTATCAACATGGGCCTAGATTGCCCTACCTTGCACATTCCCCCCAAAAAGATCTGCCTTTGGGACAAATCCTTAGTTGACTCCTAGGAGACAAGCTTTAGCCTTTGGGATATTCTGCCTGATAAGAATATGTTTGAATGTCTGAAGTTTTGGGCCATGTTGTACCAGTTTGATGAGATAGTTTATACTAACAAATGTGAATTATGATGAATGTTGTTTTTTGTATGCTTGAGGCCTTGGGATACATTGTATCTATGTGATAAGATAGATCATACTACCAAATGTGATTTTTGATAAATGCTTATTTTGTCTTAGGTGTCTGGAATCTGAGTAGCTGCAGTCAGTCATGCAGGTGGATGTATGCCAACCTAACTGACCCCCAATGTGTACACTGGGCATCACCACCCCAGTGAGCGTTATTGGTTGATAACACTTCTCACATGTTAATAACACTTCACATCATTGCTGGGAAGATTAAGCATCTCGGTGTGACCACTGCAAAAAGACACCTAGAAGCTTTTGCCAGGTTTCTCCTAGACTTTTTTCTTATAATAAACTCAAATAGTGAGTATAACAGCTCTGAGTCTTATGGGTCCTTCTAGCAAATTACTGAGCATGAGGGTGGTCTTAGTTTCTGTAACACAATTGGAATCATAAGTAGGATTCGGTAGCGTGACTCTGACTACTAAAACATGGGAAAAGTACTATTTGGAAAAATGAAAATTGATGGGATGAGAGATGACCCAACTCTTATATCTGATGGCCACTGAGTTACCCATGATATGAAACAGCAGCTGCACTGTAGTCAGGTACATTAGTAAAAATTACCAATGGAATTTAAAATAATAGACCCAACTGCCAAGAAATTGTATACTAGATACATAAGGGAATGCAAAATAATGATAATCATTCTCGATATACAATGTCTTATTTTTATCTGTAATAGTTAAAGTAAGGAAGAGTGTTGGGGCAGATCCTAACACAGTGTCAAGCTCAGATTGTAGCCAGTCTAAGCTATGACCACTAGCCTTAGAGCTACTACCAAAGAGAAAGATTATGCTGGAACAACAGATAGCACTTCTATTACCTGAACACCACAACATAGTCTAGGTGGTGGGACCAGAAGAACATTTAAACCATGGGGTATAGTGTGATGGAGTTGTCCTATTTTGTGGATTGCTATGACCAGCTTCTGAAGATTATGCAAATAGATTCTACGAGTGACTCACTTAGGAGAAGTCTTCATGGTTTTCAATGCAGCAGAATGGAGAAGCATATTTGGATTAATTAATGCAGGTACTGTAGCTTACTACTGATCATCATGATCCAAATATACAACTGATGTTCCTTCAGTGACAGCTAGCTTGGTGGACTGGATCAAAACTGATGCAGTTTGTTTACCCTGAGAAGGGCACTTATCTTTTGTTCTTTTATTTTTTAACTTTTAATTTTTAATTTAATTTAATTTTATTTTATTTCTTTTAAGTGTTCCAGCATTCATTGTTTATGCACTACACCCAGTGCTCCACTCCATGCAATACATGCCCTCCATAATACCCACCGCCAGGCTCACCCAACCCCCTACCCACCTCCCTTCCAAAACCCTCCGTTTGTTTCTCAGAGTCCAGTCTCTCGTGGTTTGTCTCCCCCTCCAATTTCCCCCAACTCACTTCTCTCCATCTCCCAATGTCCTTTATGTTATTCCTTATACTCATCAAGTAAGTGGAACCATATGATAATTGACTCTCCCTGCTTAACTTATTTCACTCAGCATAATCTCCTCCAGTCCCATCCATGCTGATATGAAAGTTCAGTATTCATCCTTTCTGATGGAGGCATAATACTCCATTATATATATGGGCCATATATTCTTTATCCATTCATCCATTGAAGGGCATCTGGGCTCTTTCCACGGTTTGGCAACTGTGGCCATTGCACTATGAATGTTGGGGTACAGATAGCCCTTCTTTTCACTACATCTGTATCTTTGGGACAAATACCCAGTAGCCCAGTAGTGCAATTGCAGGGTCATAGGGAAGCTCTATTTTTATTTATTTATTTATTTATTTATTTATTTATTTATTTATTTTCAGTGTTCCAGAATTCATTGTTTATGCACTGTCCTTTGTTCTTTTAATGTTCAGAGGAACTTCCCAAATGAAGTGGCTAATATTGAGCATATACAAGTCATGCTGCATTGGAATGGTCATCTACCTAATATGCCTCTTACTAAGGTCATTGTAAATGCTGTTATTAAGGTATCCCTTTTGCCTGGGTATCTCATTGTACTTTTTTGCTGAAAAATCAGTTAATGATCCCAGAAGCCATATCAGTTTTCTCTCCGCTTCTCCTTATGAGTACTATAGATGCTATGAAAATTAGAGTAGTTCACAAGATAATGGGGAAAAATGAAGTGGTATCAAGGGACTTGGGCAGTGCTGTGAAAATACTTTAAATTGAATGGTATGCATAATGTAAATATCAGTGGAGTGAATGAAAAGGTCTTAAGGAAACACTGTCAGAGGTTGGGTGGACTGATGGGAGCCCCTGATGGTCTCCTAAAACTAAAGATCTCTGATTAAATCTACTCTATTTTTCCTATTTGGGGGGAATGTACAAAGCCAGATGACAAAATGACAGTGACAAACCTAACCATTGCCAGTGTCAATGGTCTGGCAAATTAATCAGGATGCAGACTGATGAAGGGACTAAAATCTATTGGTGCAACTCCTGGCTGGGGACCCAGTCATATACACATGTATGGATAAAATGGCCAGTGGGGTAGAGAAGAGAGTTTTCAGGTCTCCTTGACAAAATGCCAGGTAATATTTTCCAAAACCATTGGTGAAGTCTTAATGTGGCCTATAATTAGATTGAGAGGTTATAGGGAGGCAAAAGTTGATGGGATTTAGGTAAAAGTTTGGATGAAAACTGTAATATTTGACCAGAGTTTATATGAAGTAGATGTGTCTCATTTATCTGAATATATTATTGGATGGATATTGTATCTGAGTGGTGAACACTTCTTCTATTTGGTATTGTAATAGTTTGGCCAGTACTGATTAGACATGCTAAATGGGAAGCCATAGAATTGCCTGAGTCCACATAGGCTATTAATTTGAAACAGTATTACATAACTTGTGAACAGAAGGGATTACCACTTTAATTAATGACATGTTAGAAATTGGAGTGCTGTTACCAACACATCTTCAGTACGATTGGACTATGTGGCCCATGAAAAAGGAAGGGGGCTCATGGAGACGAACAGTCCGTCATCAAGGCTTGAGAAAAGGGACACTGCCTAGAGCATTGGCAGCTCGTGAGATGATTTCAAACCCCACCAAAATCTAAGAGATTGGTACTCAGTGACTGGTCTTACAGATGCTACTTTCTCAATCCCAATCCTAGAAAAGAGCCAATTACAGTTTGCCTTCCTGTGGAAAGGCTCTTGATTAACATTTTGTTATATTATATTATTATTTGAATTCACCAACTTCTATCATCATTTGGTTTAGAATGAATTTAAACCATTTGATTTAGAAGGAATTTACTCCAGGTCCCCACTGTGATAGAACCTGACATTTTGATGATATCCTACTATCAAAAACAGAAAAACAAGTGAGAACTGACTTGAATCAAGTGATGGCACACATGACAGAGTCTAGTTGAAAAACTCACCAAAGAGGCAAGGACCTGTTTAAATGGTGGAATTATTAGAATAACTTAGGTAGAAGCCATCCATGACAAGAATTCCACAGGCAACCAGAAATAAACTGCTGTCATTGCCTACCCCTGGAACTAAGCAAGAAGCGCAGTACTTGGTAGGGTTGTTTGGACTGGGGAGGACATGTGGGAATTTGCAGCCTCTTATCTATAAAACTACCTGAAAGGAAACTGTGATTTGAATAGGGAATTGAAAAACAGCAGGCCATATTAGAACTGCAAAGAGCGGTGGTTCAATGAATTCCTTTGGGCCCTTATTATCCACACTCAAATTAGTTTGGAAGAATCTTCGACTTGCACTTATGTTGATCAGAGCTTACGGCAAAAGCCTATGAGTGCTGCCCAGCAGTGACCACTAGGATTTTGGACAAGGAAATTTTCACATGTGACAGTAGGGTACATGCCATTTGAGAGATAGCAGTTCATTATTGGGCTTAATTGAAACTGCCCATATGACTGAAGGCCATAAAATAATCTTGAAATCTAAAATACCCATAATGTTTTGAGTAATGTCCAAAAAATGCTTTAATAAGGAAAGCAGTGCCAACAAGAGTTGCATAATAAAGTGTAAATGGTTTATATAGGAATATGCTACCCGGGAGTATTCATGTAGGGAGATTTTTCCCTCTAGTGTTGACTTTAGAATCACTGGAGGGACTTCCAGTTCCCATTATCACATGGGCTGTGCCCTATTAACAACTCTTAATTGGCCAGTAGAAAACTAGTTGGCTTGTGGACAGCATGCTTTTCAAAAGACTGCTACACTACAACTGGCTGATAGAAAAATTCTGACTGAAGAAGGCAAGAACAAACCAACTCAGTAGTCTGGATGGCATGTTGTTTTCCTTGTGGTGATGGGAGGATTGAATAGTAATAGTCCTAATATTTTTTTAAGATTTTATTTATTTATTTGACAGAGAGATCACAAGTAGGCAGAAAGGCAGGCGGGGGGGGGCAGCAGGCCCCCTGCTGAGCAGAGACCCTGATGTGGGGCTCGATCCCAGGACCCTGAGATCATGACCTGAGCCAAAGGCAGAGGCTTAACCCATTGAGCCACCCAGGCACCCCATTATAGTCCCAGTGTTTCGGTGCATACAGACTTACTAGTGATGGCCAATGAGTCGGCCATACGGTCAGGCAGATGGGTGTGCCTGTTGGGTTACAGCCCTGATATAAACCATTTGGGGAATACGAGAGACACATTAGAGAAGAACCTGTGGCTGCCTATCAGAAGAATCCCCTTTCAGGATCAGAAGGATACTGGAACCAGTAAATGGATATCCTGCGGCACTCACTTCAGGTGGTCACATGGGTCCATGAAGTGAGTGGAAATGGAGAAGCTTCAGCAATGAGATGGGCTGATCATTGTTATATGCCTCTTGTACCTTCTAAGTAAGGCCCAAACACCTAGCGAGAGAGACAGAAATTGAAGATGACAATGGGGCAGATTCACTAGGGCAGAGACCCCACACAGGGCTGGCATATAGATGTCACTGGGCCACTACGGACAACACTAGAAGTCTAGAAATGGGTCCCAACAGCGAACAGACATTTGCTCTGGACTAGACTTTGCATACCCAGTGATAGATGCGAATTGCATTAGTCAGCTGGGGCTGACATTGCAAAATGCCTCAGACATCCAGTTTTCTCATCATTTGGGAAGCTAGAAATATAAGATCAAGGTGCCAGCAGGGTTGGTTTCTGGTGAAAGTTTTCCTTCTGTCTTGCAGAAAACTGCCTTCTTGATGTGTTTTCACATGTTTTTTCTCTTTGTGCATGCAGAGAGAGAAAGGGAGAGAGAGAGATATCTTTTGTTTCTTCTCTTCTTGTAAGGACACCAGTCCCATCAGATTAGGACTCCCTATGACCTCATTTAACTTTAATTATCTCTTCAAAGGTCTTTTCTCAAAATATAGGGATTAGGGATTCAACATATGAATTTGGAGAGGATATAATTCAGTCCATACATGAATGCTCAAAATGCTAAAAAAAAAAAAAAATAGACTGGAACTGAAGGTACTGTACCGATTTGGAAAGCCAAGTTACATTCAAACAAAGAAACACGTTTTATAGCCTATGGTGTCCAAGAATGGAAAATAGGATAACATGTCATATTTACACATGATATTACATCTCATCCTCAGAGTAAGTGGTTTCATAGAGAATGGGAATGGGTAATTGAAACATCTCTTGCTAAAATGAGACGAGATGAAAGTACGAAGGTCTGGCTTCCATGCTTTCATGAGTGGAGGCTCACACTCAACATGTGAGTGCCAAGGAAAGGTTCTTACTCAACAGATTCCTCTGCTTTTCTGGTTGGTTTAGGGAAGAGGATTGGGAGAAGATGTGGTGCACTATATCGTTCTTCCCCACATTACTTCAAGTTTCTTTTTACCTACCTGTTATGGAGGTCTTAAGATCAAGGCTATGCCCACTGCTGCCCAAAACAGGGATGATTCCTAAGCAAGAAACTCTAACCATACTTTTTTTTTTTCAGATTTTATTTATTTGTTTGACAGAGAGAGACATATTGAGAGAGGGAACATAGACAGGGGAAGTGGGAGAGGGAATACAGGCAGAGCAGGGAGCCTGATGCGGAGCTCCATCCCAGGACCCTGGGATCATGACCTGAGTGGAAGGCAGAGGCTTAATGACTGAGCCACTCAGGTGCCCCTGTAAGCATACTTTTAAACCTTTATGCCAAAATTTCCAAGGGCCTGATAATATTAATAACACTATCTGACAACATTGGGATTGACCATGAATGCAAATTTATTCTAATGGCTGAGAGATGTTCTGGACTTAGGTGACCCTGCCATGTAAACTAGGAGTGGGTGAGGAGGAGGCACTGCTAGACTCACGTTACCAGCAATGTGGGCCAGCACAGCGATTGCATATGTATTCCTTTCAAAAGGGGGGAAGTTTAAGTTAAAAACAATGATAAATGGAGAAATAGAAGGAGAAATAATAGCAGAGCGTAGAGGAATAGACAGTTTACACAAAGAGGGAAATCCCATAGCACCTTGGTGCCTAAAGAGAGGCTCAGAGTAAGGGTCTCTTAGCACAATTATTAAAGATGCTCAAAAGGGTGAAGCCATACATTTTCCAGGATATTCCTGCTTCTGGGAACTGACAAGGTCGAATGGAAGCCTGCAAACCTGAATGGCATTGCTTTGTGAGGTACCTAGGTTATTTGACATGATGATGGATTGGACCTATTGTTAATGACTGTGTGGGATGCTGGCAATGTGCCAGTATCTTTGGACTCATTTTTCAGGTTACATATACTATAAAGGGCATAATTTGGGAAGGAATTTCCAAGAACTACTCCCCAGTGGCCATCAGACTGTGCAATGTACAACTCCTAGCAGACTGATAATTGTTAAATATAAACCTTGATGACCAAATGCTCAGAAAGGTCCTTGCTTATAATGGAAAGCAATATAGAAGCTGCATGTATGACCATGTTGTTAACAAATACACAGCACCTTTGTTTCTGTCAATGAGAAGCATGAGAAGCTGTTAGCCAGAGGAGAAAGGAATAATGGGTTCCTGTTGGGAATAAAGCAGCAGGCTTCACATGGTAGGTAGGAATTCCCGAGGTAAGCCTCCCTGAGCTGAGATGAGAAAGGCTATAGGAGGCCTCATGGCATACTCAGACCAAAATTCATTGAGGTATGACCACACCCCCTCTAGCCCTAGAATGGGGAAACTCAGCATTTTGGGGTATAGAACATGTATCCTAACTGTTCTCCATTAGTATGTATAGGCAACAGCATCTGTGACAGATCAAATGACATTGGACCACAAGACAGAGAAGAACTTTGAGACTTAGGTGCCAATCTAAGCATCATGAGACAAACTAAATTTGCTTTTAATGAGGACTGACATTCAGAGACAAAGATTTATTAATTTATTAGAGGAAGTTCTCTTCTTAGGAGGAGGCAAAGGATGAGAATAAGTCTGGAAATCCCATGAAGCTTTAGTGAAGAAGGTCCAGCAGACTCAAGGACTAATGTTGCGTACTGTTAGGCCCCCGTGTTGGGAAAGGGATTGTACCCTATCTCAACAGTACCTCTTGACTATGTTAATAAAGATGGAGGGAGAGGGAGCATGAAGCCATGCTTCCTCTACTTAGCTGCTGAGCCCCAGAGGGCCCACCTACAGGACTCTTGGGGACCTTCATACTTATGGAAAATCTCTGAGGGCATTTGCAATTTACACTGATGTACTGGAACTACACTCATGCCAACCATACAGCAGAATAAGACATACACAGTGGTACAATTACAATTTGAAGTAACACTTGTGTCCTGCCCCTAGTAGACACAGTAGCACACAACTGATACCAGCCTCAGCACAAGTCTGGGACCCAGGACAGAGTGACTGGCTTTGTCCCCAGCTGACTTGGCACCCAGAAATAACTGAATTATGTGCCAATTGCAACATTGTTTATCCACAGTAATATCTGGTACATTGGGCAAAAGCTGATTCTGTTGGGAAGAGATGTCAAATACCTTTGTAATTCCTACTGATTTATTCTGTGTTAAAATAGAATTGTATCATAACCATATTGTGATATGATGTCACACTGGCATTTTTGGTAAGATGCATGACCTGTGTATATAAGTCATGTGATGACACTGATATTGATGATCAAATATATTGAGAGATTGAGGTAAAACCACCACAGGATATAAAGCCAATGGAAAATGGATAGCTTGGGGAAGACTAGGATTTAGCTAACCATTAACCAACTACTATTCTGATTAGTTCTGCACAGAGTTTACCACAAGGTACCAATACTGGTAAATTAATTAAAAAATAAGTAATCAATAGTATAAAGATCTGAAAATGTATTTAACTGTTTTAGAGGATAGATTGTCTTCTTAAGTCTATCACTACTCATGATGACTCCTCCAAAAGTGAGGCATCTTCATGCCAATATTACTGCTGTAACCTATATATAAGTATTATATCAAATACAGATGCTCAGAAAGATAGGAAAGTTTTCCCTAAGACACTCTAGGCCAAGGGCTCGGGGCAGTGACCAAGCATGGCAGAAAGGGTTAATTTACCTGCCTGTGATTCAAACACTGTACATTTCCAAGAAAGGCCTGTCTTGAGGACTGGCCCTTGACTAACAAATACCTAATAATGCCATTCATATGAAATACCCAGAATGGGTAATCCACAGTAACTAAGTAGCTTAGTCAGGGCTCCGATGGAAGGAGAAGAGAGAGTAAATGGATAAGGTGTATAGTTTCTTTTTGGCATCCTGAAAATATTCTGGAATAAGATGGTGGTGATGATTCTGTAATACTGTGAATATATTAAAAACCACTGAATTATAGAGAAAACATGAGTAACATAAGAAGGTGAATCTTATGTTGCATGAATTTTATCTCACTTAAAAACAAACATTTGAAAGAAGAACTCTCAACTCCTCCTATCCCTAAGTGTTCCAGTCAAGGAGAAGCAAGAACTCAGGGGGGTTCAGGTGGTATTTTGACGTTGCTATAGAAACTGGGGTAAAGGTTTTTCAGAGATGACTTTAGGAACTTAGAACATTTCCAGAGACCTTATCAGTAGTTCCTACGAAGCCAATAGGAAAAATGCAAGAACGTGTGCCCCAACAGCAACAAAAATCACAACCAAAAACTGTGGCACATATAACTTCTTTCAGTGTTGCCTCATGTATGAATCCCCTTCCATGTTCGATTCTGTGACCTCGGCTTAGCAGGGCAGTCTCACTAAGTCTGGTTTTGAACGAGGATCTGGGACTGGAGGTATTCTTCCCGGTGGTGGCGGTGGTGATGTCATCAGGCTCTGGGGACCACAATCCTGGGGGCAAGAGGCACAGCTTGTGGTTGGCAAAGGAGGGAACATCACCCCAGGGGACTGTGTCTGCAGTTGCCTTGGCTATGGTACCACGGAATAGTCTCACTTTATTTCTATTCATTTTCAGTGCCTATTGCTTCAGAATTCCAAGCAAATCTGTGAGATACCTGACAGGCTTTCAAAAGAATCTTTTCTCAATCAAATCAATATCAGTTTCAGTTGCTTATGACATATAGTTGTTTCAGTTGCTTGTGACATGTAACTCTGGCCATGACAAAAATATCTTTGCTCAAACCATTTGATGGTACTGGCTGGGCTCCTTGAACCTTCATCTTGAACCTCGACAGGGGACAACTCCCTAAAGCTGTGATGCCATCAATCTGGCATCCAGGGTCCTGGTCAACTATTTCCCCCCACCCAGAGTTTTTCCCATAGTCATTTCTCACTAATATCCGCATCGCTTATCCTTTTCACCCAATAATTTAGTTCTATATATCCCACAATTAATTGTTTTTAATATTTATTTTCCCCTTCAGTTCTCACCCCTCATCCAACAAAACCTAAATGAATTCCTCTTCTTTAGAAAAATCTGTTCAACTGCTCTTCAAACTTGCCACCTCATAGATGTCATCTCAATGTTTATTATAAATTCCGAATCCTATGGCACTGCAGAATCAACATTTCTAAAGAATTGCTCTTGTAGCTCTTATCTTTCTCGCTAGCCTGGTAAGTGCAGTTTCTGAATTTCTTCAGCAAATTCTTCTCTTACCACCTTAGTGTATGGTTAGAACTGTTCTCTGCATTTGGTATTTTTTATTTGCAATATCCAAGACAATTTTTGTGTGTGTGACCTAAACTGTAATGATCTATCTAAACTGAAATCTAATCATGTCAGTTAGCAATTCCCTAATACTCATGAAATTGAGACTCCTTAGTGGTTCCTCCATCTCTGGAGCCAAGGACTTCCGTAGGCTTTGTCATAGACACCCCCTTTCATGCACTCCATGTTTTCTTTACCCTCCCGGGTTCCTTGGACTTTCCTGGAAAGCCATCTTTTGGCATGTGCCTGCCTTCACGTGCGTCATTGTACTTTTTCTCAGATTTTTCTTTTCCTAACACATAGATATTTACCTGCAAGACCTAGCTCAAAGATTTCCGACCTCTCCTAAGCCTTCTGAAGAACTCAGGAGGGGTTGGTCAAATGGAGAACAGGAAGCATGCACTCTGATCCTCGTTTGGACATTAACTATGTGCCCACAAAGGCCACTGAACCCCAATGGGTCTCTAGCTCTCCTCAATATCATGATGGGTCAGATCTTTCTGATGACAGTCACAGTGGGGAGACACTGAGATGACCAAAAGCTCAGAACGATTCAAGTCTATTTTATTGATTACAGGTTGAGCCAAGATCCTTTATTTTTTTTGCATTTAGAACTACAGGCTAGTGTATGCCTTATGGGCACTGAGATGAAATTCACTTCTTATACTACGGGGAACTAGTCCCACAGCATCTCCCTCTCGAAAGCGAACATTCTCAAGGCTAGAATGTTTATGGGCCCCAGAGGCTGGAAAAGAAGCTTATGTCTTATGTCCCCAGACAAGGAGAATAGGAATTTGGCCAGAGCAGAATAGAAAGATGACAGATTTGGAAGCCGTGCACAGGAGTGCTGTGTGCCTATGGGAATACACACTAGCGTATTGCCTGCGCACTCTTTCTTTCTGAAGCAGTTGCTGCCAGCCCGGGCAGACAAAGCCTATTTATTGAAGAGCATTGTTTCGGCTTTCCTACGGCTCTGTGAGACAGCACAACGAGGCTTCTGAGTCTGCAGAAAGCTATCGACTCAGGGAGAATGGTCTGCAACCTTCAATACACACTCTTTTCAGTACACGGAAAGACTAAACACAAAAGACTCTTGCAGAATAACCTCTGGTAAAATGTGACTGAATTCTGCATTAAGTAATTAAATGTGGCCTTTCTTATGGCCAGTTAGATGGTTGCTGGGTTTCAGGAAAGGAGAGTAGGGGAGAAGATGTGAGAGGCGAAATGTTGTGGTTAGGCAAACTGCTATATTCAGCTTGGCAGGGGGTAATATTAAAACGGATTGTGAATTTTACAAAGCATGCTGTAATATTTTTCATTAACATTCCCTTTAGCGTTAATGGTAGGTAGTAACTGCTGACAGATGACAGCCATTGAGGTTGCCTGCTAGTAAGGCTTATTCCATAGAAGGCAGAGTAAATGGGAGAATCCATTCCACTTAAAGTGGGTACCTGGGGAGAATCAATTTGGTGGGCAAAACATGAGCTCCAGAGGCCAGTCATTCAGAACTCCCTTATGTTGTGTTTCTAAGAACCTCAGCTTTAATAACCTGATGAAATCTGTGACTGGGACCAAGGTTCCTTCCTTAGTCGTGACATCCATGATCCCTACAGAAAAAGTGAAGACCAAGGCTGTCTGGCTTGACACTCTTTGACATTATGATACGTGCTGGCAGCTTGTGATCTGGGATACCTACTACTCAACTAGGTCCCATTAATATATTCACAGAAATTTACAAATTCGCATAACCCACATCCCTTTCCTTATGAAAACATCATGGGTATGGTTCCTCTGGGGCACTCACCTCACCTGCCATCGTGATAACCAACAACACTGAAATGCAAGAGTCCAGAGAGCAGGACCGTGTCTTCCTTGTTACTCTCCACCTAGTGGCCAGTGAGAGCTGCTCAGTATGTATGGGTTGGCTGACAGAGGACCCCACAGTCAGCAAGGTGACACAACAAGGTGACACTCTGCAAATGGACATGGGAAAGCAAGCCAGCAAAGACGACTCTAAAAAAAACAAACAAACAAACAAAAAAACAAAACAAAACAAAAAAATGAATAGACAAGCAAACAAAAAGCAGAATCAGACCAATTAAAATACAGAGATTAAACAGGTAGTTGGCAGAGGGAAGGGGATGGGGGGTGATGAGTAAAACAGGTGAAGGGGAATGGAGGTACAGCCTTCCAGTTTTGCAGTGAGTAGGTCACAGGAACGAAAGGACCAGTATGGAGAATGTATTCACTGATACTGGACTAGTGTATGGTGACAGATGGTAACTACGCTAGGGTGAGCAGAATATAATGTATAGACTTGTCGAATCACCATGTCGCACACCCGAAACTAAAATAACATTGTATGTCAACTGTATTCAAATAAAAAGCTAAAAAGAAAAAAAGAAAGAAAAAGGAAAAAGATCTCCCCCCGCCCCAGTTTGAAGGGGTTCGACTTAATGATCCTGTCCAGTGATGAATCTTCCTCTTCTGGCCTCTAGCCTGCTGGATCTATGTTTTCACTAGATACTATGCTCAGAACCATATGTGCCCTCCCCAGCATCATTTGTGTATGTCCAATAAGGTAAAGCTTACAGGAAAACCTACAGGAAGAATTTTAGAAATCTGTGTATTGGTTAACCAGATCTTCTTTCCATTTGGGAAGTAGGTTTGAGGCTATCTCCTTAAGGAAACAGGTGCCTTGACTGAGTTTCCAGCCATTCAACTTCTTCACATCCTGTTCGAGCACTGTGCCTTTTAACTTTCCAGGATAAAACAAAAACAAACAGCCACACACAAAAACCTCTTTTGATTTGCAATAAAAAAATACGCACTAGGCAAGGAACAGCTAATGGAAGAATGTAATGTTTGGAAATAAGAGTAAAATTTGGGAAACCCAAAGGACTTAGCGGGCAGATACAGCTGGGTTTGAGTAGGAGGAGGTAGATTTTCAAACCTTAAAACGATTGCAGCCCTCTGAGTTTCACCGGATTATGGATCAGATGCTGGTTAATTTCAAATCCTAAGTGCGATCAGAACCGGAGAAATGACACAGCATCCTGGTTTGTCTTTTCCTTGGCTTTGGGATAGCAGGTAAACCTGATTTCAGAGGGAGCAGGTGGCTGAGCACCTGAGAGCTGGAATTCTCCAGGGCAGTGGTCTTCGTACAGGCTGGCCTAAATATATGGTCCTGCCAGCCTATATCTCCCGGTGAGAGATATAATTTTGCACATTCTTAAACCATGCCATTTTTCATTGTGAAAATGCCACAACAGAGAGAGTGTACTACAGCCCTGAGACAAATGAAACAAAATCATGTCTGTCTACCTGGTAGATTACATTAACAACAGACAGCAAAATGACTCCATTTGTGGCTCTCCCCAGTCTCCTCAAAATTTAGTCCTAATGGTTTGTGCTTTTTGGAGCGGCTCTTTAAATCAGCAGGAACAGGAAATAATCTACTGAGCACACTTAGTTTTTCTTTCCTGCTTTCTGTCCCCTTGTAGCTCTGCTTACTTTTATTTTCCAACAGTGACAATGAATGGCTTCTCAGACTAAAGCAAAGCCAAGGAAACATGGAGGCCCTGAACTTCAGGACTCCTCACCTTAATTACCAGACTCCCAGGACATGATCCTGGAGAGAAGCTTTGAGGAAGAAGGAGATAAAAGCCCTAAAGCTTCCGTGACGCATAACAGAGACCTGATCCAGAGCAATGCTCCTTAAACTCGGGTATGCAACAGAATCATCTGGGGTCTTGTGACCCCTGGGGTCTCTATGTAGAGACTTCATGGCAGCAGCTCCTGGTGGAGCCCGGGAGTCTGCCCTTTTAACATGCTCCCAGGCAATGCTGATGTTGCCGGCACACAGACATCCTTCCACCCAGGGGAGTCGTGTGCTAACTTATGACAGAAGCAACTCACTCAGAGTCTGGGGGCATGAGGTTTATTTGCTTCTAAAGTGGGGTTAATAATGTCAACCATATAAACACCTGTCTCACAAGGATGCTGGTGAGGGCTAGATAAAATGATAGCTAGATGTTTAGTGTACTTCTGTGTGTGTGTATGTATATCCCATATATTGTAATGGTGCATATAAATAGTATTCATTAATCACTGGTCCACATGTATTCTTCATCAAAACCATCATCATGACAAATGGCAAAAGAGACCTTCCCACCCCCTCCATGATTAATCTTCCAGGATTTCTCTTTCTCTTTAAAATAGCCTCTGCTATTCACATTAACAGGCTTTTGTATGATTGACAATCTAGGAGGAAGGTGGGTGTCGCAAGTCCTCTGAACACAAAGAGACTTGCCCTGGGCACAAATGCTATTGCCCTGCTCACGCAAAATCACAAGATACGCCAGATAGGAAGCTTTTCGGGGGGGGAAATCTTTTTTTTTTCCCTTAAAGATTTTATTTATTTATTTGACAGAGAGAGATCACAAGTAGGCAGAGAGGCAGGCAGAGAGGGAGGGGGGGCGGGGAGCAGGCTCCCTGCTGAGCGGAGGGACTCAATCCCAGGACCCTGAGATCATGACCTGAGTGAACACAGAGGCTTAACCCACTGACCACCCAGGTGCCCGGGGCAGTGAGTGGGGGTGGGGTGGTGGTGGCGCGGAATCTTAACGTCAGCGCCATTTGGATTGTCATGTGATTGTTACTACCAAAGAATGACTAGATAAGGAAAACAGGAGATTTTAAGACCAGTTAGACACAAATGAAAGTACAAGGAAGTGGCACTCTGTTGGAAAAAGAATGTAATGAACCAAACACTGCTGGTTTGTTCACCTGAGCTCCGTGCTTCAATTTTGGATCTCTCTCTCTGTCTGTTCACGTGTGTGTGCGCAAGCACATCTCTCTATCTCTCTCTCTCACACACACACACATGTACACACACACAGCTAGCCACATAAACTTCAGAAGGGAGCTGGCTTTTGAACAGCTAGTTTTGAGCCAGAATTGATAGTGATTCACTGCTTTTTGAAATGATCTCTTTGTCGGCTTGGCTTATCATATGAGAGGAGGAAGTAATTTGACACTGATATAGCCAGATATAGTATTCAACTTAGGAGAAAATATTTTTCCTGTACGTGTGCCTGTTTTCATAGAGCTTTGTGTAGGGAACTGGCTGTAACCAACTCGGGACGTGCATGTTCTGTTGGAATTAACCAATGCAGGACATGGCATTCTGGGCTGAAATCAAGGGGTCGACCTCAATTTTTAAAGGCAACAAAGGTTGAGAAGTTACTTTCCCTGCAAGCAAGAGGAACAGGCTCTGGCTAACTTTTTTTTTTGAAAAGGAGAATCCGTAGGAAAGACTGTTTCTCACGAAGAAAGACAATGAGGGTGAAAGGAGGTGCCAGAATCAAGCTTGCACGAGAACAAGGCAGCACCAGGCGGGGCTAACTGCAGGAACAGCTCAGCAAGTCCCCAGCACCCTGAGCAAGCTTTGAGGCTCCCATCCTTCCCCTTCCCCTCCCATCCATTCCCCTGAGAAATGAAAATCTGATGAGCCGCATCTTGGGTGAAAGGACATGGACAGGGAACATTTGGACAAGAAGCCTTTGAGAACAGTTTTTACAGTGGGAGTGCAAGCACTGGGATTTAATACCCCAGGCGTCTCTAGGAGGTGCTGGGTACAGCCTTTTTCGCATGACTGGAGGACGCAGATCTTGGTCACAATTGCTAGAAGTGGCCTCTGATTCTGTGCCAGCTCAGAGCCTGGGCTTACATTCTGAAATTACAAAAACAAAAAACATAAAAAAATAAAATCCAACCCAACCAGACTCAGCAAAGACAAGAAGCTTCATTAGATGGAAAATAAGGTTCCAAACAGATTGAGGGGATGAGCAGGAGAAGGGCAGCTTTGTGGCCAACTTTTCTTTTAGTCCAGGTGGACTAATTTGGCCTCAAACACTAAGACCGTCTCTGTGGAACATCCACGCAGGACATAGCAGTCTTCCCCATAGCTGGCTGCCATGGATCCGGGCCCAGGAGCCACGTTAAGAGTTCCGTGAAGGATGATGGAGCAAAGAAATAATTCAGGATCTGTAGCAACACTTAAAGAACACAGAAATCAATGGCCTCCAAGAGAATGAGGGAGGCAAGAAAGGACACCATTGCACCATCATTTCTAATCACTGAACAAATACCCATGGCAAACTCCGGCCTAATTTTGACTGTCATTGAGAGCAAGCAGTCTGATCTTATGGTTTGAAGTCTCTGGGCAGTGGCTGCATGAAAATTCTGGTCTGGTAAAGGGCTCTGTTTCTGATGGATTTGAAAATATTTTAGGTCGAGTTCCTGCATTACATAGATGATACCGTCCTTACAGAGGGGCCACAACAAAGCCACTCAAAATAGCAAGCTTCCATGTTCAGAATCAAGTTCTAAAATCATGGTGATCTGGGGGCACCTGGGTGGCTCAGTCAGTTAAGCATTCGACTCTTGACTTCTCCTCAGGTCATGATCTCAGGGTCGTGAGACTGAACCCCACATTGGGTTCTGTGCTGAGCAATGAGCCTGCTTAAGATTCTGCCTCTCCATCTCTCTCTGCCCCATCCCCTTCCTCCCCACTTGCGTGTATGTGCTCGCTCACTCTCTAAAAAACAAACAAACATGGTCATCTGTCCAACTTTCTGCTATTTGTTCTCCTATTCCTTGAAACTGGGCACCTGGTGTAGGAGATTGGTAAAGGATAGAGCTTGGTAGGCATGCCTTTGTCAGCTTCTGTTACCACTTCTCTCTCCAGTCCACTGTGCTTGGCATCTGACCAATTCTTGCATTCAGGAAAGCTGAATGCAGAGTTGAAAGAAATCCTGAGTCCATATTCCCCATTCCAAGTAGGCCAAATATTTTTCTTTCTATTGTCCATTCTATATGAGAACTTCAGTTCCATTGAAGGCTGAACAAGTGTAGAGACAGTAAGCAAACAGCCAGATAACTGAATGTGACCAGATGAGCACACGCTAACAACACTCTCCAAACAATGGTCAGCTTTGGACACTTTTATTCAGGAAAATATATTTGGAGATATAAGAAGTAAGTTTCAACTCCCAAGAGTGGAGAAATGAGAATGACCTTAGCCTGTAAATCTGTATCATGTTTTAGGGTAAACGTTTCAGAAGGGAGACTTTCCTGAATCCAGATAACTACAGGACTCAGCGGGAAGCCACATTTGTCCACTGGACTTAACTCTTGCCCAGAAAGATAAGGCTGTAAAGCCATAAAAAATTTTCACTGTTTGCTTCAGGGAATTTCTGCAAATCAATTTATGGGAACAAACAGTTTGCTCATCTGGGTAAATAGTTCTCCTATCAGGATAAACACATTGTTCCCGTGGGCAAACAACTCACTGGGCAAACAAAGAAATTCCTTATCAAGATTGACTTTAAGACCATCACCTCATGGAGCCCACCAGTCTTAAAGTATCAGGCCCAAAAAACCTTATTGGAACCTCATCAGCTCTCTGCCTTGAAAGATCTTCCCAAATAATAAAACCCTTTAAATGTCTTCCCCTGAACTCCCACTTTTGAGACATCAGAAAGTTCCTACCAGAGTCATATCCACCCTTGTTGCAGTGGGCCAAATACACTGGGCTTTGCTTCATCGTGTGCTTTCTGATGTTCTTTGGGGAGTCCAGAGTGGGCTCTCCCCAGTTCCCCCATCCGCATCCTGAGACACTTCTCTCTTCTGCTGAGAATTGTGCAAGATGGGCAGAGAAGAGACGCATGGCTAAGCATAATGCAGAGGGATGGAGTGAGGAGTGACATGATCCTGTTACTCTTGTCAGTTCTCTTTAAGAAGAAGTCTGTCTCAAACCAGAGAGAGGGATCATTCTTCCAGCTGACTTTCCAGGCAACTCAGACAAGTATCAATATACATAGTGTGGAGGCTTTTTCCTAAAACAGAAATATCTATCGTTCCTTTTCTAAACTCGGCAGAAAGAGAAAAAAGAAACCTAAAACATCAGATCCCTAAATATTTAGCCATGCTTGTTGCAGATTCAGAGTCCAAGAGTACTATCCCCTCCTATTAGGGGAGTGTGTCAGCAAAAGCTGTCAGTGGTACCCTGGATGGGTGAACACACGATCTCTGAACTTGACACGGAGCCTTGAGGAACAGGTATTCTGTTTCTCACGAAGAAGTGAAAGCCAAGCAATGGGATGACTAAGTTAGGTATTCTGACACTATTGTTTTCAAGAGCTGTGACCATCATTGGCATTTCCATGGCATTTTAAGGCACTCCACAAAATATCTTATAAATACTACCTAATGCAAAGCCTGACCTTCCACTTAAAATGTGGCTACTAATGAGATTTATTTTTTCTGCTCTACATTTTTTTTCTTTCTTTCATGCTGTCCATGTATGGTTATTTATTTATACCACATCTACTTCCACCAAAATGATTTGAGGCAGCTTACAACAGAAGTAAAAATGAGGCCAAAATGTGCATCCCATTAGGAGTAAAATACGGGCTGCATACACTTTTCATAAAATTTTTGGCAGTATTTACAGCTCCTTATCCCTCTAGTCCAATGTGCTTAGCATCTAATTGCAAATCTTCCTTCTAAGAATATTCTGCAGAGTTGAAGAAAATCCTGAATCCAGATTTCTGAATCCAAATTTCCAAATCCAAGAAAGTGAAACTTTTCCCCTTTACTTGTCAGTTCTCCCAGAGAACTTTAATTCCATTGAAGGTGTTGACTATTAATGGCAATCTTAATTCAAAATATGCATTGCATATGCACAAACATACACAGAGTCAATTAATCTATCTAATTCTCTTCCTTCCTATTTCCACTTGGAGTGGATCATTTAATTCAAGATGTGGCATACTTTCCTGGAAAGACAGATAGTACATAGTTTTGGCTTTTCAGGTCTTACGGTCTCTGTTACAATTCCTTGACACTGCTACTGTAGCACAAAACAGCCAGAGATAGTATGTAAAGGATTTACATGACTGTGTTTCAATAAAACTCTATTTTTTAAATGATTTATTTATTTGAGAGAGAGAGAGCATGCATGTGCAAGAGCAGGGGGAGGGGCAGAGGGAAAAGCAGACTCCCTGCGGACATGGAGCCAGCCATGGAGCTCGATCCCAGGACCCTTGGATCATGTCCTGGGCCAAAGTCAGACACTTAACTGACCAACCCAGGCACCCCACAATAAAACTTTATTTACAAAAATGGATGGGGTGCTGGATCTGGTCCATGGGCCACAGTCTGGTGACTCTTTTCTTAATGCTTTCCATTACTCCCATCTAGGTTCAGAGTAAAAAGGTAAGTTGAAGAGATGAAACAGTCAAAAACAGCCCAAATGGATAGAAAATGGTTATTGGCCATATTATTCTCATTATTTCTGTGTCTCTGTTGTGTTTCTCTAGACCGTGTCTTTGTGATTCCTGTTGTAGTGGGGTGAATAGTGTTTTTTGAAGAAATAACCATGTACTAATCCCTGGAACCTGTAAATATTATCTTGTTTGGGAAAAGGGTCTTTACAGATGTGATGAAATGAAGGATCCTGAGGTGAGGAGGTCATCCTGGATGATCTGTGTAGGTCCTAAATTCTATCACAAGTAGCCTTAAAAGAGAGAAGCCAAAGGAGATTAGACAGACACACACAGGAGAAGAGAATGTGGAGATAGAGACAAAAATTGCAGTGATGTGGCCGTAAGCTAAGGAATGGCCACAGTCACCAGGAACTAGAAGAGGCAAGGAACAGATTCTCGCCTGGAGCCTCCAGAGGACTGTGGGGCAGTGAAACTAGTTTAACCCAGTGAAACATCTTAAACATGTAGCCTCCAGAGCTGTAAGAGAGTATTTCCAGTTTTTAAGCTATCCATTTGTGGTCATTTCTTATGGCATCCATTGCCAAGTAATATACCTATACCTCCTTTCACTGGCTTAGAAATCATTCCCTCTTCTCCTAACCCTACAATGCACATTTGACTTGGGAGTGTATACATTTAACTATGATCTCTATATTCCACTTGAAATCCAAAGTGAAAAAGAACACCTTAATTTCAATGATGCCATTTCAAATTCCATGCTACTATCCAGTGTTTTAATTTTCTTTATAGTCAAACCCCAAAATCATTTTAAAATTATATTATTACTTATATTATATTATATTATTATTATATTATTACTTAAATTATATTATTACTTATAATTTAATATATTAAATTATATTATATTATTACAATTTATGATTATTTACCCACTTCCTCATGTTTAACAAGTCTATCAGTTTGTTTGTTTACTATTGGTTAGAGCTAATCTTTACTTCTTCTGGGTTTGATTTTCTTCTTATTGAGCACATCCTTTAGAAGATCATTCAATAGAAGTCTACAGAAGAAAATTCTTTGTTTTATTAGAAAAAAGCAATTGGCCTTTATGAATTGGAAGTTGAGCTGGACTTGAAACTGTAGGTAGATGGTTATTCCTTTCAACATATTGAAGGGATCATTTCTTTATCATCTCATCTCAACTGTGCTGCAAAGAGGTTGTCTGCCAGTCAAATTTACTTTTCTTTTGTACACAATCAGCCTTCCCCTTATGATTGCTTTTATGGCCATCTTTGTCATTCTACAGACAGTTTTGGCTAGGAGCTCAGAATTTGGTGGGCTTCTTCAATCTCAGAATCGATGTGTACCTTCATTCTCTAAAAACTTCAATAATCTTTTCAGTATTGCTCTTCTGTCATTTTTCCTTTTCAAAAAAATTCTGAAATTTAAAGATGCATATGCTAAAACTTTTTATACTATCTTTAATGTCTCCTAGCCTTGCTTTCACATTTTTCATTAATTTCTTCCTCTGGATTGAATTATCAGTAATTTTTTACTTTTTTCCCTTTTGGGTTAACTAATTCTCTATCAAATCTCATTTTTTATTCATCCATTGAGCTGTTACTTTTAATGATTGTCCTTTTCATTGTTGGTTTGATTTGCAGCTTTTAAAAGTTTTTCATGGTGTCATTTCTCTCATTGCAATTTTTATTTTTTCTTTTTATTTATTAATACTTTTAAATAAACTCATAGTCTCTTTTAGGTTGTTTTATTACACCTTGTAGTTTTATTGTGTCTGGTCACATACAAGGTAGAGCTTCTCCCAAAGGATTTACCCTATTTTATTCTGAACTTATATTCTCTGGGAGTTGATTTTTCTATGGGAGATTTGTGCACCGTGAGTTTGGGAAATTTCCAAATAGAATGCTATGTCATGAGCTTCTCCTGCAGAGCACTGGGGAAATTGCTTCCCTGAGTTCAGTTCATATATTAACACACTATAAGTCTCACATAAGTCTTGAGATTTGGAATGTCTCTTTGCAAGCTCATTTTCAGTGGAAGTCTTTTTGCTTGTTTGTGGTGTGTGTGTGTGTGTGTGTGTGTGTGCACAGCATGCATGCACACAAAACGTCTCTGCACCATAGGTTATTATAGTTTCTAAATAGAGTGCCATTGTCTCAGCTTCTACTCTGGGCCCTGCGGTAAGACTGCTCTCAGTTCAGTTTTTATGTTAGTTTACATCCTGTGATACTTACATTACATGAGGTATTAATTCAAGTGTCACATCTGTCCATGGTGGAGTCTTGAGTTTTGTATTATTTTACTGTGAGTTCACTTTCAGCAGGAGTTTGTGGGTTGGTGTGTAGTATGTGTGTAGTATGTGTGTATGGTGGGAGTTGCAGGTTATCTGTGGACAATGTCATTTAGAAATTTATTAGTAGAAAAATATGGCATATGGTTTTCCTGGAGGTCTCAGGTCATGTGCTATTCTGAATTCAGTTGCTATGTTAATTCATCCAAATGGGGTACCTCTAGTATACACGGTGTCAATTAAGGTTTCACATCTGTCCATGGTGAAGTCTTGGGGTTTTGATTTTCATAAGAGATTTTTCTTCCCTCTGAAGGACCTGGAAGATGATGTGCTTTCTTGCTGCTGTCCGTGGTAGTGGGAGTTTATTTACTTCCTGTTTCTAAAAGAGCAAGTCTCCCAGAGATTTCTCTGGATCCATTGTTCTGAGTTCTAACCGTCTGTCTCATGCATTCTTCAAGGTTACAGCTTCCATGCCTGGACGGATGTTGAATCATAACACCCCTGAAGTGTGCACACCTATATCTGGATCTCTTACCTTCTGGACTATCACTGAGTAGCTTGTACAATAACTGCCTTGGTTACGAATTCTCTATTACTGAGAAAGAAAGTCGCTTTACCATCTTTCAAACTTCTCTATATATATTTCTGATTTTCTTACATCCAAGATTACTACGTGTTTAGAGCTCGAAGGGGGTCTGTGTAAGCTTAAATCTTCCATGTTGCTGAAGATATGTCTTAGCAACTCTAATTTCAAAAAAGCCAAGAGCTAAAGAAGGTCTCCCTAGCTAATTCAAAAGTGAGCTGTGAATCACAAACAAGGTGAGCCCTGGATGATGAAGCAGGATGATGAGTGAGAAACTGGACAGTGGGGTCAAGAGTCAGAACATGCATGGATAAGGCTGATGAAAGACAGAAGGTGATGGAGAAGAGAAGATGAGTATCAGGCTTGAAATGAGTGATGTGAGGACGGTAGAAAAGGGAATCTCACACTGCATCATGCTGAGCTGGGCAGCAACCCATGGATGAAGTCGGTCAGGACTACAGACACATCTGGAGGGAGGGTGGTGAGCAGATCCAGGCTACTTAATGTGTGGTCTGTACACAGCATCAGCATTGCCCAGGAGCATGTCAGAATTGCAGAATCTCAGGCCCATCTCAGAGCCACTGAATCAGGACTTGCATTTAACAATATCCCCAGGTGACTTGTCTAACTCAAATTAAGGTTCGAAAAGCACCTGTGTAGCATCCCAATTTAAAGTATAGATTTAGGGGCACTTGGGTGGCTCAGGGGGTTAAATCCTCTGCCTTTGGCTCAGGTCATCATCTCATGATCCTAGGATCAAGTCCCGCATCAGGCTCTCTGCTCAGCAGGGAGCCTGCCTCCCCCCCCCCCCTCTGCCTGCCTCTCTGCCTACTTGTGATCTCTGTCAAATAAGTAAATAAAATCTTTAGAAAAAATAAAAATATAGATTTGGGCTTAGAGAGAACTCAATCCAGAACTCATTAGCCATGTAAATTTAGAGAAGTTAGTTTCCTCATTTGTCAAATGAGGCTCAAATCCACTTCACTGGATTTTTGTGAAGATTAAATGAAAGAATATATCTCAAACACTTAGCACAGAGTTTGGTACATAGTAAGAGATAAAAAGAATGTTAATTATTTTGAAAAGAGAGTTATCCTGTCTGAAATCAAATATATAAATTCAAGAAAAAATTGAAGTCTGGCCTTTAAAGAAAAAAAAAAGGAGAAGATATAAAGTAGCTATTTTTCAACATCTATTATTTTCATGCCTCAGTGATTCACTGTCATTCGACAAACATGTGGCAGTCACCTATAGAATGCCAGCTATGATATTAATGATATGATATTAACCACTTAATTTGGTTAAAAATGAATAGAATAGAGAAACCTTTGCCCTTGAGGAGCTGCTATTTCATGGGAAGGGACAGTCAACAACAAATGGGCAATGCTTAGGCTGAGTCTTAATGTATTTAGTAGGACTTTACTGAGAAGGAAAGGAGGAAACCATCCCAGGGAGAAACATTTTCTATTCTCAAATTGAGGCTGTGAATCTGACAGTCTGTCAAGATTCCCAGAACAGCATAGAACATGGTCGTAGCCAATGTATCAAATTCCACCAGCAAGTAGGAATAAAAATAGAACACATTTGTGGAGTAACTACTATCTGTCTTGCTGAAACTTTGATGAGGCAAGTCTCTCGGCACTTCTAAGTCTTTACAGAGGAATTTACATTTCACCCTCATAGTTACTCCCTGAAAGTGATACTATTAAGGTTTCTCCTTACAGATGAAGATGCTGATTTATAGCAAGGTAGTCAGAAACAGGGCTGGGCTTTGAACTTAAGCAGTCTGGCTCAGAGTCTATACTTAGCCATTGTGCCACACTGCCTCTCTATAGACAACATGACTTGAAACATTTTAAACCTTTCATTGATACCTGTAGACATCTTTAATGAGAAAGATTTTACCAGGAAAAATGCAGTACCTGGGGGTTTCCTTCTTTCTCCCTTGCACTGTCCCCCTTGGCTCTCCAATGGAGCAGAAACACTGTTTGTAAGATTTTGCTAACAGTTCTATAGTCACAGGATCCATAGTAGTAAGAGTTTTATTAAACAAAACAAAACAATAACAACAACAAAGATAATGGGGAAACAATATGTAGGAATACCTCCATTTGGCCATCACTTAGAAACTAAGTAAAGATAGGAATTTTATGCAACATCTAATTGCAAAACAGAAGGAAGAAACAGGGAGAACATTGTTAACTGTCCTTGGAAATCCAAATACTTTTTCAGTGAAGAAGAAATGGTTATTTCGAGGCCAAGGGAGGGGCAGAGGGAGAGACTCTCAAGCAGACTCCCCACTGAGCGTGCAGCCAACACAGGGCTCAGCGCAGGACTCCATCCCACGACTGACCCACAATATCATGACCTGAGCTGAAACCAAGAGTCAGACACTTAAATGACTGAGTCACCCAGGGACCCCAGAAATAGATATGTTTGATGACACTCAATAAAGTAGATCCAGGTGCAACAAGTGGAAATCTCTTCTCCCATTCAATGAAATTATAACAATCAGAACTATCCCAAACCAGAGAAAATTCCTGAGGAAAAATTCCTGTCAGCATATATGAGGTGACCAATGGGAGGAAAGGTCAAACAGGAACCTCAAATACGTCTTACAGGTCTTTAAGACCCATTTGTATCACTTTATATTATATTGGACTATATACAATAAAAGCATTGGTGAAGCAAGAGAGAAGTTTATTTCCTTCATTTAAAGAAGTCTGGAAACATGTAGCTAGCCTAGGACAATGCATGCAAGCTTCAGCCAAGAGAAACACAGACTCCTCTCTTCCTGATCTTCGAAGTCACCTCTTGGCACATTATGATTGCTGGAGCCCCTGTCCTTGCATCATCCAGACAGCAGAAATCAGGAAGGAGAAAAAAAAAAAAAAGTGTGACCCTAGTGGGATCAGTTTCCTTTAGTTGGTCCTAGAGGTCATAATGAAAATTTTGTCATTTGTCATATAATTTAGTCACATGACCATATTAGCTGTAGGGATCTGGGAAATAGACCCATTAATAACTCAAATAAAATGATGATTTCTCTACTTAATAATATAGGGAGAATAGATATTGTAGCCTCTCCTATACCTTTCAACCTGAAGATTTTCTTTTTTTAGCTTTATTTTTTTCTCTTTTCTTTCCTCCATTCACTTAAAAAATATTAAGCTCTTACTTTGTGCCAAACATAGTGCAAGGCATGAATGGGACACACACACACACACACACACACAGTCATGATCCTTAGAGATATTTGATTCTGGGGAATGCTTAATGGTACCATAGTATCCAGGAGGGAGAATACTTCCTTTCCTGGAGTTTTGAGTAATTTTACATATTCTCTAACATTTTAACTACCATGAATGAAATGAGAATTTTGAATTAATACCACAGACTCTGCTATGTTCTCTTCCTTGAGTTTCAGACATAAAATGAGTAACTTGCTGAATATACCTAACTCTATCTGGAGAGGCATCTCAAACACAACTTGACAAAAATAATAAATCCTTCAACTCAAGCCTGAATGAGTCTGGGTCCAGTCAGGAAAATAGAAAGTACGCTGAGGATCACAGCAAAGAGAGTTTAATATAAGGAATTGGATAAACTGGACTGCAGGGGGGAAAGAAAGAGAGAGAGAGAGAGGAGTGAGTAAAAACAGAGATAGTACCCAGATAAGGCAGGTATACCTCCGGGCTGGGTTGCAGAGTCAAACTAGCAGATCTTGAACTTACACGCTTGGAGGAGACCTGCGGAGCAGGAGTCCAGCCACCGAGGAGGAGACTCTGCAGGCTTGTTAAAATGCTGCAGCCTCCAGGCAGAGCTGGAACTCAGCTCTCTGAGGAGAAGGTGATGTCTGGTAGCTGCTTACACCTTTCAGGAGGTACCGTGAAGCTCTTGGATGTTCCAGGAGAAAACCGGGAAATGGGAGCCAACACCACGGCCAGAGTGAAGGACCCATGTTGCAGTGCGTCTATTCCTGTGGACAGAGACAGCAAGCAAATCAGGAAGGGGCCAGACTCTGGTTCCTCCCTGTACCTGCCTTTTATTTCTCTCCAGTCCCCCTAAAAGGGATCCAGCTGACAAAAGAGAAGCCTGGAGTGCCAGCCAGGCTCCATGAAGCAGAGCACAGAGCACAGTGGCAGCCAACACCGTGGGCTTGTTTGTGCACAAAGGCTTCCTACGCCTTGAACTTCCCTGTAATCGGAACCAGACATTGGCACTTTTGCTTAATTGAATGCAGCCCCCACCCCCGCCGTTAGTAAAATGGAGGCATGTTCACCCGCTTCCCAAAAATGGTAAATAGAGAATCTGTCCTGAACTAGTTAAAATCATCTCAACTTCCTCTTGGCCTTTTACTCCTTGTTGCAGTTTGTCCCCAGATCTCATCATTTGTGCCCTCCCCTGCTCGAATCCATCTTGACCTCAATGGCCCTGGCTCCAAGTGCTTGCAATAGAATTCGAACACTCCTCCCTACCTTTTTGTCCTCTCTTGGATAAGAGCTCTGTACCATGTGGTAGAATGTCCTATGTGTTCTGTAAATTAAGCTGACCCTTTTTCTGTTTGGACCCCAAGGTTGCCACCCTGCCTCCAACAAAATCTAGACCCAGGGCTTTGCCCCAGGGAGGTTTCTTAGCCCCGTTTCTCAGAACCTCAGACCTCATATTGACAAGTGAGTCTTGCAAAATTCCTCAAAGTTCTGACTCTCTGTCATAGTTCACCCGTCTTATGCACTCCCCTCCGTGTGGAATGCCTTTGCGACCTTTCTTTACCTGGCTACTGTCTGGCAAGACCCAGCTTAGACAAGATTTCCTTTAAGAGGCCTTTCCTAAACCCTAAACCATAATGTGCATCTGCTTTATAGTTACATCCCTATCCCTTTACTTACCGTATTATAGATTGATGGAATTGTAGGACTCTTTCATTCCCGTTGAACTAGAAGTCCCTTCAAAGCAGAGGTGGTCTATCTTTTTCTGCCTTTATGTTTCTAGCAGATAAACAAGGATGGGGCATAAAACGTGCTCAAAATGTGTTTACCTGTGTGGGTGACATTCAGATCAACCCATCCCCAGTTTGGGTGACTAGCTTCCTGAAAGACACCTTACGTTATTCTCTTGTTCACTTATTTTGGAAAGTCGAATGGTTTGTTCCCTTTCCACCTATCGTTTCAGAGGGCATACCTCCTTTTTCCCTGAAGTACATCATAATGGGTTTGGCTTAGAAGTGATAGATGAAGTTCAAACACTTAACCTTTACTCCGAGGAGGAAGCAGCATGCTAATTAGTAAAGATGCCCCCCTGGGGTCCAGCTGAATGTTCTTTGCATTTAGAGATGCCGGAGGGGCCCTCCAGAATCTATTCTAATGGAGCCAAAGCTCAGCTTCCCTGCCTTTCCCTCTCAGCCCCAGTTTGAGTCCACTGTGCCTTTTTCAGCTGTTGAATTTGAAACAAGGGCACTTTGCAGACAAAAGAGGAGAAACAGTTTCCAATGTATCCTACAGTGTGGCTACTAGACCAGAACTGGGTTACCTGGGTCTCCGGTCCAGCTCTGCCCTCAAACAGGCCCCCGAGCCCTCCCTCCACGCTCCAGACCCACTGCTGCCACCTTTTAGGAGGAAGGAAGGGACCATCTCTAAGCCTGGTGCCTGGCCTCATGTTCGTTGCCAGATGTGTGGAGTTTGTAAAATGTGTTTAATTTAAAGGTCCAGAAAAATCACAAACTGCAAAACCATATTCTGGTGATTGAGTTTTTATGTTAAACAAAGACCAATTGGGAGTTAAAGTGACTTGAGTTGGACCCTAGGGTTTATTAGGTCACCGTGTAGCACTCAGCTGTATCCAAACAATAGAGTTCCTCCTGGGCTTGACGGTAACACCTGGATAGGACACTACAGTCCCGATCTAGAATCTCCCTCACTCCCCGGCCTCTGGAATAACGAGTGGTGGACACCATCAATTCACAGGCTGCAAAATCTATGGAAAAAGGAGACTGATTTGTTTCCATTTTACTATTTGCAGATCCATTTCCATTGTGCTGAAACAAGCATATCTGTCACATGCTAAGGGTTCTTAAGAGCAGAAGCCGGCCCCCAAGTCACCCCGAGTGTTCTCTGCACGACAGTTGGCCGCTCCTTAAAGGTCAGCTGGTTTGCTTTACTTGCTCAGTTCCAAATCTTGAGATTGACGAAGAGATTAATTACATTTTTATTTCTCTTTACAAGTCTACAAAAGGCTGAATACCACAACAGCCCGTCTAAGGTTAATATTCCTGAAACCCTACAGATCACATGGGGAGGGGCAGGGGAAAAGCTCTTTTTATTTAAATACAGAAAAAAAAAAAAAGGCAAACTTTCAAAAGCATTCCATGAGCACGAATAAATACTATTAGAAATGTGAATGAAGGTTACATCAACCACCTTTAAAAGGAAGCTGGAGGGGTGCCTGGGTGGCTCAGTGGGTTAAAGCCTCTGCCTTTGGCTCAGGTCATGATCCCAGGGTCCTGGGATCGAGGCCCACATCGGGCTCTCTGCTGAGCAGGAAGCCTGCTTCCTCCTCTCTCTCTGCCTGCTTCTCTGCCTACTTGTGATCTCTGTCAAATAAATAAATGAAATCTTTAAAAAAAAATAAAAGGAAGCTGGAGCAAGACAAACGGAAGCGCAGAAGAAAGGGGAAGCAGGTGCATGACTGCAAGGGGGACGGAGGGGCCAGTGGTAGCTGGGGTAGTACTTGATCTGTCCAAGGAAGTGGGTTTTTTGGTTTTTTGTTTTTTTTTGGTTGCATTGTTACGACTTTTCAGAATGTTCAAAGTAGACCCGAATTAGCTAGGAGATGGGTAAATTATTTCGTGATTTTTTAATTTTATGTCTGTTTGCGAATGTGTCTTAAATACATATCCTGCTTCTTCCTTTGTCCTTCCAACACTGTTTTCACATTTAACATCTTGTGTGGACTATTTTCTTCTCTTTCCCAATTCATTTTTTCCCAATTACCCCTTCTTTCCTCCTCTTATGTCTCTCATACTTTACCAGCTACAATCTAGAAGCATATTTTAAGGCATTTATTTAATAAACCTTTATTTTGCATTTTTAAAAATACAGGTTACTATTTCATAGTAATCATCAGTGTACATTGTAGAAATTAAGCAGTTCGTTCATATTGCCTTTTATTCTTTATCAGTGGCCCTATATAAAATCGTTTCCTACCTCTACAATATAAGAGGGCTCATCTAGAATTCTATCCTTCCTAAAAAAAATCTTTTTTCAATGACTACTGAGCCTAACGAATGTTTCACAGATTACAGAAGAGAAAGAAATACAAATATTGTTGTTGGGCTATCTGTCCAAATTGGATGTCAGTTCTCACAAACTTCCCTAACACTTGAAACGCTTTCACACACACACACACACACACACACACACACATACATACACACACACATATATATATGTATGTATGTATATATACATACATACATATATCTGAGAAATGAAGAACAGAGATTCTCCAAAAGTTCTTGAAAATAGAGTTCATGGCACAATGCAATATTGGAGCTGAAAGTAAACTTGTAATAATAAATTGATTGGCTTAAAGTTATAATTTTTATTTTATAAATCTCATTTTTGCAAAAAAATAATAAATGTTCATGTACATAAAAAGGAATGTAAACTTATTACGACCTAAATAATGAAAACCAATGTAACACCTAGACTAAAAATTAAACCTTGCCAACAACACTAAAGGCTTTCACATCACACTCCCAGATGTAACTACTTATCCTACATTTTTTACCATTTTATGTACAGAAAATATGTATTATGCATAAAATATATAATTACCATGTAAAAATATACAGAATCATATATCAAATATATTATATATAAGTATACAAACCACGTATGAACACACCCTTAAATGGTACATCTTTACTTAGTTTTTTTTAATTTAAGATTTTTTTAAAAAATTTATTTATTTGACAGACCAGAGATCACAAGCAGGCAGAGAGGCAGGCAGAGAGAGAGGAAGGGAAGCAGTCTCCCCACTGAGCAGAGACCCCAATGCGGGGCTCGATCCCAGGAACCTGCGATGATGACCTGAGCCGAAGGCAGAGGCTTTAACCCACTGAGCCACCCAGGCGCCCCTAAATGGTACATCTTTTAGTTTTGCAAGTGTTTAAACTTTATATAAATAATATTAAAATGCATATATTATTCTTGGACTTGATTTTTTCTGTCACCTTTTTATTCTTAGGATTTAACTATAGAGATTCATACATGCTTATGTGTGTTTCTTTAGTTCTTTACATGTATGCTGGCTAATATCTTAGTATATGGATATGAGCAATTTATTAGTCCATCTTCTTGCTTGTGAACATTTGGTCTGTTTCTAATCTTTTGCTGTTACAAACAAGGCTGCTGAGATATCTTCTGATATACAAGTGCAAGGTACCGTCCCAGTGATATATCTAGCAGTAAAATTTTTGGCTCAAATTGTTATCCTACAGTCTATAGCAATTTTATTTTATTTTTT
Organism: Lontra canadensis; assembly: GCF_010015895.1. Lineage (NCBI taxonomy): Eukaryota > Metazoa > Chordata > Mammalia > Carnivora > Mustelidae > Lontra > Lontra canadensis. The sequence goes on from NW_022631316.1 coordinate 50,629, forward strand.
ATTGTTTTACAACTTTGCCAATAACAGGTATTGTTAAATTTTAAAATTTCTTGTCAGTCTGGTGAATAAAACATGGTATCTTATTGTGACATTTTCATTTTTATTTCCTTGATTACTAAGAAAGCTTAAATAGCACAACTAAGATCCCATAGCTGATCAGTAGCAGAACGAAGGCTTAAACCCATGCCTGGCAGGCTGTAATGTCCATGTTTTTTTCTATTTTACTATATTATCTATTAATGGCATATATAACAAGACATGCTTAAGCCTGAAAAACCTTTTTAAAAAGATATTAAGCCTTGTGTAATAAACATTCACATACCCTCATACACTCATACTCATATACATACACATGGAAAGTTGAGGATATGAAACAAACAAAAATATGAGTTGATTTTATGTTAGACTGAAAAATGATCCCGCAGTAGCTGGGGGAAGTGACATGTGGCCAGTTACTTTATGAATAGTAGGGTAATAGTATTAATACTGTACTTAAATTTCCTAACTAAATCAGTTGGTAGACTTAGTTGATAGGTCTGTCACAGACACAGGTTTTCTAATTCTAAGACTTCAGTTCTATTCTCTTCACTATTACACATTTAATAAAATGATTAAATATATAAAATTGCTACAGATATTACACAGAGAGATATTTTAGTCCTTATGTAATAAATATGAATAGTAATTCACAAGTTGTTTATGCTTAGGAACATACCCAATATCTTGGTAAAATGTTTCATAGGCTAATGCAGAATATGGGGAAAATATATAACTGGTTAGGGGAAATCTCATGTGTCCCGTGTCCTTGTATTAGTGAGGGCTCACCAAGAAACAGAACCAATAGGATAGATATAGAGATATATAAAGATATAGATGCAGATTAAGGAAATAGATAAGAGACAAGAAGAGAGAGGGAGGGAAGGAATTGGCCCATGGCCCACGTGATTATGAGGCTGAAAAGTCCCAAGATCTGCAGATTGAAGGCCTGATGACCAGGGAGGCCAGTAGTGAAAGTTCAAGTTCGAGTCCAAACGACTAATGTCCCAGCTCAAAGACTGTCAGGTAGAGACAAAAGATTCTCTCTTGTTCAGCCTTGTGCTCTATCTAGGCCTTCAATGGATAGGACAAAGCCCACCCACGCTGGGCAGAGCAATCTGTTTTACTCAGTCTATCAAGTCAAACTTTAATTTTGCCAGAAACATCCTCACAGGCACAGCCAGAATAGTGGTTCACCCAATATCTGGGTACCTTGTGGCCCAGTCAGGTTGACACATAAAATTAACCATCACAGTTCTTTTCTAAAGAAAAGTAACATAGTTATAACTGGTTACCACAGAGTAGTATTGGGGAAACACATGTTCAATGTGAGGCAGAAAAATGAAGTTAGTAGGTTAATATGCAGCCTCCTAAGCTAGACTTCCTGAGTACAAACCCTGACTCCATCTTTACCGTCAGCGTGACTTCTGTGAATGTTCTCTTGCTGTATCTGTAGAACTTACATAATGATAATGATAACTACATGGGATTGAGAGGATTAAATTAGTTAATTCACATCAAAGTCTTGAAACAGTGCTGGCCATTTCTTAATCTTGATAAATTTTAGTTATTTTTAGTATTTATGCCAAAAACTAAGGAACAAGAAATCTCCCTCCACCAAGGCAGCAACATTAATGGTGGCATCTGGAAGCATATTTTAGGAGGGAATAAGGCTGAGCAATTAGGGGTGACAATGAGTGGGGTGACTATTGCCTCTAAGAGGAGATGTAAAGATGTGTGGGAGAAGGAGAAAGTAAAAGGAGCTCAAGAGAACTGGATATTCAAAAGCAAATTTATTAAAACCACCTGTAATGATCTTGTGTTCCTACCGCATTCCCTTAAAGACTCTCAAAACATCTTTTCTGCATATTGTAATTGTAAATAAATTACTTATTTATCCTCAGACTGTGCCATGGAGTGGGTGTTAATGTGTGTTGTAAGACGGAGTAAAACTGTATTTACTCCGAAAGTGAATTTGAACTAATAGGGGAGTTTGATTTAAATTAGTAAAATAATCTAAACTATAGGCTACTTTTAGCAACATTCATTTATACTAAGTTTACTTATCTGGCTTCATGTACTTGAAAGTGATGAAGTATAGCTTGCTAAATAGCCCTTGGGGACCAGCTTTAAAGATTAGATAAGAACATTTTGTTTTTACATATAATTTGGTGTATATTTTAAATGCAATTAAGGTAGGTGCATAAATAGTGTTTAAGTTCTGAAATATATTAAAAATTCTTCCTAGTTTCCACTGCACTGTTAATCTTTGAAGTACGTTTTGCTGAGCAAAGGTAAACACCATGCTGATCTTTAGCAGAATTGTCACAAATACTGAATCAAGCTTGAGTTAATGAGATGGAAATCTATTCACGTACTCCTTTTCCTGTGGCCTCCCATTTCCTGAACATAGAACGGGGAGATGAAGTTCAGGATCTCTAGAGCTGCCTTAAGCTCCAAATTCCTGGGCCACTGTATCTCTGAAGTGTTTTGATGGAAAATTGTATATAATTTGCAAAGAAGAGATTATTAAATCTTACCAACCAGAATGTGAAGGATGAGAGATTCAGGAACTGAGAGGGTGGAATTAAGCTTCCAGGTTTGATTTTCTTTGGGAATTCCCAAAGTAGTAGCAATTAGTGGCGAGGAAGGGAAGCAAGCGCTAAGCATTGAGTACCATGTTCTGTGCTAGGCATTTCAATGTTATTTTATAATAATCACAACCCCCCGCCCCGGTATTACACTAGTGTCCACTCTGCATAACTAATGGGTAACTGAAAGCACTGAGCAGTTGAATTAACAGCCAGTAACTCCTGAACACGGGATTCGAATTCACATCTGCCTGACTCCAAATCTCTTTCAACTGTATTATACCATCCCTATCCCAGGTCAGTTTCATCAACTCCTCCATCCTCCAGAACTGTATCCTATAAACCTTGTCTGATCAATCCCAGTCCCATTATTATGCGCCAGATGTCGTGAGCCTCCCAAAATTTACATGTTGGAGTCTTAACCCCCAATGTGATGATATTTGGAGGTATGGCCTTTGGGAGGCGATCTGATTTATACAAAGTCACAAGTGAGGAGTCCCTGTGATGGGACTAGTGGCTTTATAAAGCAGAAGATAAAGATCAGAGCTCTCTGTCTTTTCAGTGTGAGGATACTGTGAGAAGATGGCCATTAGCAAGCCCAGAAGGGGGCTATCACTAGAAACCAAAAATGCTGGCACCTTGACCTTGTACTTCCTAGTCCTCAGAACTTTGATAAACAGAATGTTTATTATTTGAGCCCCAGTCGGGTGTTTTGTTAGAGCAGCCCAAGTTGCCTAATACATCCATCCTCCCAGAAGTTTCCTATTTCTGTCAAATAATTGGTTTTCAAAAGTTAAAAAATGTGACTCATACCAATAGACTGAACATGCATCAAAGATTTTTTTCACTCCCTTCATTAATAAGGAAACTGGGAAGTTGCAAAGGTAGCTCAAAGAGCATTTCAAGAAAGTATTTGTAGTCCACTAAGAAAGGCTCATTTTGAAATTACTTTGCTGAGCTAGAGATAACTTGGTTAGGGTCCCATGGAGCCATCGAACTCCATGGCTCTCACACAGAAACCTACAGTTTCTCTCACACAGAAACCTACAGTTCACATGTAACTTCATAGCGTTTGACCCCCAGTAGGAAATAGTAAAGTCTCTGTTTGAAAATCACATACAGTCCTGGTTCAACAACATTCCAGTGAGGCATTGGAACATCCCGGGGGGCATGCCACCCTCTTTTTTGTCTTATTTCTAAGTTTTAAATAATTTTTCTTAACACTATATTGCTATTTGTTCTCATAGCCGCTGCTTATTTTATCATAAGATTTATAGAAGTTTATATAACAGCTTATCTTTGTCATCTTACCCTCTTTTGACTACCTGCTGTTTAAAGGTAGGTCCAGCTCCTAGGGAACACAGTACCAATGAGAAAAATGAAAACGTTAGATCAATTATAATTGAATTAATAAGTGAATTTGGACCATGTTTCATGTGTTCATGAGAAGGCTGCTCAGAAGGTTTTCCGATGTACAGAAATCCCAGTGGCAACTGAAGCAACAGCTTTTCTGTCCACAACAGTGACTGTTCCCCTCAAAGCAATGATATCCAGCATCACCAAATTCCTACAGGGTAGTTCTCAGGCAGTCACCTCATTTCTCATGCATTAGTCTCCATACATCTAGGAAAACATTATCAGGTCCCTCAGCAGTTGGGAAACCCAATTTTATTCTCCCAGTATCATTTCCAATGGACTTTCCAAGCAGAGCTCATCAGACCTTTGAGGGCAACATAGCTTTTTCAGGAAATGTATTCAACCCTTCTTAGGATAGGATTAAAGCAGTTTCAGTATATGAAATTGTAGTTTTTTCCTGATGTTTCCACTTGCTGTGACCCAATGCAAGACTTGCTCAGAGTAGCGAAGTATCTTCTTACCCCAGGGCGTGGATGTTTAGCTTTCCTCCCCTAGCCATCATGAACAATATAATTTGTTGTCATTGGCAGTGGTTTGCTCTGGCCTGAATGCTCAGCAGAGTATTGGTGGCAAGTGCCCCCCACCCCCAAGATGGTGCTCATGTCAGCATCACTGGTTGAAGGTTACACATGCAACTTTCCAAGCAAGTGCAGAGCCCCCTTTATGGCAGCACAGAATTTACCATCTTTTCCTGTCAGACTCTAGTAACTCAGGAATCTGGCAACTGTGTTATGTTACTTTCTCTGTAAACTCCACAGGATTCAGAATTGCTTAGACAAAGAAAGTCACAGCAACATTTGCTAAGCATCTCTGAATGCTTCTTGGAAAAACCATGCTTTATATCTGGTTTCGCTGGTGTATATTTTTGTAGTTTTGTCTCTGGATTTGCCACCTCTAAGTTCATAAGTTCAGAGCCTTTAATTTTTTGACCTGTAAGAGGGAAGTAATAGTACCTATACTTCAAGGTTGTGATGAATATGAAATCCAATAACATATGTAAAGTGCCAACTGCGGTTCCTTACACATAGTAAAATGTTGTAAAAGGAATTCTCTACTTTCATCTTTCCCACTCTCCGTACAGTGAAATTCATATCTAAAAATGTCTTTCCAACTGCCCATTCTTAATCCACCGGTCTGTACAGATAGACATTATGTCACGTATATATGATATCCTCCCATCTATGGAGATGAGCTCAGGCCAGAGCAGTCTGGAGAGCCCATCTGAAACCTAGAAATGGTGGAAAAGCTGCTACCCTTCACAGCAGAAGCCGGTGATGTTCGTGAAGGGGTGGGTGGAACCAATGACAGACAAAATTGTGTATTACTGCCAGGGCATAGTAAGCTCTCAAAGTAACTCTGTTAAACATTTTGCATATTATCTTATTTAATTTTTGCAATGATCTTGAGAGGATATATTACTACACTGATGTTAAGATCAAAATACTGAGGCTAAAAGAGAGTTAATTAGGTAGGTGAAAGAGGTAGTGAAAGGTAGGAGAAAGAGGTAGTGAAAGGTAGGTGAAAGAGGTGTCTGAGCTCTACCGCTTTGCTCACCTTTGTTCTCAGATTCCCTCTCTCCAAGTTAGGTGCCAAACCACATAACAACCACCTAACACCTTCATGATATCCATTTCTGTCTAGACACACAAACTTCAAAGCACTGCCTGGGTCCATCCTTTTCTGCTGGTTCTCGAGCCTCTAGATTTTCTCATTCTCCTGTTTCCATCAACATGTTTCCTGCTATGGGTTCCATCCTTCTTTGGAGGTTTAATATGTCTATGTCTTAAAACTCTCAAATACACACACTTATATTTCGATAAGAGATAGTATTTATCTGCAAAGGTTTAATATAAGCGCACATGGGTAACCTCAGTGGTGGGAATTTTAGACATTGAGCAAGCTCATGGTGTGAAAACTCATCCCTCTCCCACACTTCCACCCTTCCTACCCATGGCATGACTTTGCCCACAGAAGCCATGTCTATCCCCTAACACTCAGCATCCCCATGGATTTAATGCTTTTAGTGTAAAACAGTTGCAGGATTTGAGACCAACACTGCTAGAAGATCATTCTTGTAGAAAAGATGATGTTAGTATCATAAAACTTATTCCTTAGAAGTCAATGTGATAAAAACCCAATTCCTTTTTCATTTGCAAGCCACTTTTTTTTTTTTTTGGATGAATTTTGCTGAGGGCTAAGCTTGGTACATTTTCTAGGACCTAATTTCAAAGATCTTATGACTTCTGTATTTTCCTAGAAAATATACCACAGGTGTTTTGTTGCCTCTTTTGCAACTCTGAAATATTTCCTGGATTTCTCCCCTGTCTTATCTTAGTGAATGGAATTTTTAAAATCTGGTCAAAGTTTAGGTATATTTAGTCTACTACAACATTACATAAGTATCTTTCATAACTCAGCACTGGTTATGTGATCGAAAATAAACTATTATCTTCGGCATGAGCATTTTCTCACTGCTTCATCATAAATTAATTTACCATAGAGAACTATAGGGACTAGCACTCTATAATGCATGAGGCATGACATGATATTAATAAAAACTGCTCAAAGTATTTTTATGCATCCAAGAAATTGACATTTAAAAAAAATAGAAAAGCAAGCAGAGTATTTATCAAATGCTAAGTAGTCAAGGAAGTCTGTTACACATATGTCTGTGACTATGTGGATAATTGTTTTTTTTTTTTAAAGTATTGGTCTTATTGAAGTGAAAGGTATTAGATTTTCTTGCATTCATTAACATGAACTTCTAGCAAAGAACTGTACAGAGAAAAGAGGATGTTGACTTTGGAGTCCAGTAAGAGAGTGGTAACTTACATGAAATAGTATCTGTAGAGTGGTGTCCTGCCTGGATGCTCTTGGATCACTTTCCTGGCTCTGTAGACCCATCTCCCAGGTTCTGTTTACTATGCTAATGATTGCTCACCTGAGACACCTACGTGCTATATGAATGGAGATAGAGAAGAGGCTGTGAGCATATGTCCCTTCCCTTCCCTGTTCCATAGTGTGTATGAAAGGCCAAAGCTCTTGCCTCTAGGCAGGACAAATAATTCTGGGGTGTAACCTTATGCTTCAGAGCCACACACACCGCTGGTCAATTAGACCGCACTCAGGCTTGCCTTCAGTTCCTGATCCCACCCCTCACTCCATTCATGGTTGGAGGTTGGTTTGTTTGTTTTTTCTCCTAGCAGCAATTCTTTAATAAATTACTCGCAAATGAAACTTTGCTTCATTCATTCTGGGTCTGCTTTTGAAGGAATTTCACCTAAGAAACAGACACACACATATATATATATATGATTAAAATCTGTCCCCGATCTGACACATATCCTGGATCTTTGCATAGGGAATGAAAAGGATTTCTGATTCGAATGGCAGCGTGACTTCATCTGTCTAGATCTGTGGTGGTTTTGCCATGTGTCAGCTTGGCTAGGCTGAACCACACTTCCCCACACTCTCTTCCCTGTATGTTTCTTGTTAGAGTGAGCCACGGGAGCGATTCTTTTTTTTTTTTAAGATTTTTATTTATTTATTTGATAGATAGAGATCACAAGTAGACAGAGAGGCAGGCATGGTGGGGGACAGGCTCCCTGCTGAGCAAAGAGCCCGATGCAAGGCTCAATTCCAGGACCCTGAGATCATGACCTGAGCTAAGGCAGAGGCTTTAACCCACTGAGCCACCCAGGCGCCCCCATAGGAGTGATTCTTTTTTTTGTTTGTTTTTTAAGATTTTATTTATTTATTTGACAGATAGAGATCACAAGTAGGCAGAGAGGCAGGCAGAGAGAGAGAGGAGGAAGCAGGCTCCCTGCTGAGCAGAGAGCCCGATGAGGGTCTCGATCCCAGAACCCTGAGATCATGACCTGAGCCGAAGGCAGAGGCTTAACCCACTGAGCCACCCAGGTGCCCCCATAAGAGTGATTCTTGAGAGAGTTGCAGCTCCCTGATGAAGGGCTCTGGCTTCCACAGGCTCTTCACCATAAAGACACCAGACACACGTTTTGGTTCTTTCTTATGGGCTCCAGTTTATGCTTATGGGGTCCAGCTTGCTCCTGATCTTTATATCCAACAGCCCCGTAGACTTCAAGCTCCAGCATCAGCCACAAAGACAGTAATCTCACAGAGACTGCTTCATTGGTTCCCATAATTCATGTAAGGTCAAATCTTTGAAACAAAAACTCTTGAGATTACATGTATGACATACATAGAACCATATATATATGACAAGCAAAGAGGAAGCAGATGATGGAGGAAAGCCAGTCAGCAGTTTCTAACCTGGGTAAAATAGGTGGGCTTTGAATTTTGGAAAATTAGGAAAGAAAAAAAAAAAAGCTATGTATAAAGACTTGGACTGGTTGGTAAAAGAATTAAAAATCTTATTCTAAGACATCAGATCAGCAATGGGGAAAAGGACAAGGAAAAATTCAAATCTTCAATGTCTTGAGTTATCCTATACAACATACAAGAGAAAAGAAGGTGAATTCACTAATGGGCTATATGCAATCTGGTAGGAGGGTGAGGCTCCACCACCCCTGTCCCCACAGTCATCTCTATTGCTGCTTTTATCTTCCTAAAGATTAAAAAAAAAAAAAAAAGTGTCAACTATCTTTAGGACAGGACCCCCATGAGGACAATGGAAACTGGAAGGAAAGTGGAGCTGATTCCAAAATCTCACACCAGAAGAGACAGAAAAAAGGATAGCTGTGCCCAGGCTTGTAGGACAGGGTACTCATTGCCTCTGGAGTAAGGACTATCTTAATTTAGTAGTTGTTTTATTAAAGAATAATTAACATACAGTGTTATATTAGTTTCAGGTGTACACTATAGTGTTTCGACAATTCTGTACATTACTCAGTGCTCATCACCATAAATGCCCTCTTCATCCCCATCACCGATTTCACCCATCCCTGCCTCCCCTTCGGCAACCATCAGTTTGCTCCCTCTATTTGAGTCCATTTCTTTGTTTGTCTCTTTTATTTTTCTTTCTTTGTTCATTTGTTTTGTGTCCTAAATCCCACATATAAGTGAAATCATGTCCTATAGTATTTGTCTTATTTCACCTCTAGGAACATACTCTATAGAGTATTTTCATGTATGTATAGAAAGATGTACAAAGGTTCTCACTGCTGGTTTGTTAGTAATAGTGATATCTACTAGCAATCTAAATTTCCATCAGTTGTTGAATAAATACATTTTAGTATATTCACATAATCAAATACCATCTGGAGCCATAAAGACAATTGAAAGTGAGTGCAAGTGTGACTGGGCTCTGTCTGTGTTTTTGTACAGGTCTCAAAAATAATGTTGAATAAAAATACAATCTGGCAAATAAAGTGTTTTTAAAACCTCCAAACAACCCAATGTACTTTTATAGATATATACATATATAGATGAGGTTTTATGTATGTTTTTGAGTTTGCTCTTGACATAAATGTAAGAACATAGTAAATATAAGACATAAAGTGTAAGAACTTAAAAAAGAAGGATTCACACCAGAACCGTGGTGTGATGATTCGTGTGTGACCAGCTAGGTCATGGGACTAACTCGGATATCAACTGTATCTTCAACATTGTTTCTTTAAAACAGGAAAATAAATCAAATGTTAATATTTGTAAATGATGGGAAGTAGTGTTTAAATGGTGATTATTTTACTACTTTAGACTGCTCTGTGTGGATTTGCTTTCTTCCTAACTAAAAATGAAGCAAGTTGAAGAGTCACGTTTGGTAAGAACAAACATCTCTCTGCAAACTTGGGGTGCATGAGGTAGGAAGAAGGCTGTGGAAGGTAACACCCTGGTTTGGGAGTGGAATGTATAGATGAAGGAAAAGGAAGAACTCTATAATTTATACATATCTGCATATGCATTGTTTCATCAGTTGCAAAGAAAATGTCTAGGTTTAGTAATTAAAGAATTTAATTAAGAAAACTGGATGAGAAAGGAACAAATAACATAAAGAGCATGAAGAGGTAATTCACGACAGAAGTGATATAAATGACTTATAAATATTTGAAAAGAATGCTAATGCTCATAGTTACAAAAATTCAAATTGAAACAAGAATGAATTGCTCATGCCCCTCCCCCCATCTGATTGGAGAAATCAAAAAGGTTATGGAGGAAAAGGCACTGTAGATAAGAATGTAAATTGGTCTACCTTTTCTGGAGGGTGATCTGGCAATATATATCAAAAAATTTTAGGGAAAGCATTTGGGAAGCCCTGAAAAGTTATTTATGAGTATATGCATTAATCACATATTAGCAATAAAGACAAAATTAAAGCAATCTTAATGCCTACTAATAGGAAAGAAAAATACATTAGGGTGCATTTAAGCAAAAATTTAATACCTAGCTATTAAAAATTGCAATGTAAGAAACAATTCATTTATTTATGAGAAAAAGTGACAATGTTACATAGCTTAGTGAAAAATAAGGTTAAAGAGACTAGCTTTTGTAATCCCATTTTGTAAAAATATAAAATAAATAAAATGCATGAGCGCTTACCTTAATTAAAATTCTTTTCAGTACATTCTCCAACTTTTTCACAATGAGAATATGTTTCTTTTGTTAATAGGAATTTAATGTAAGTCCAAAGTTCAAATAAGAAATACAAATATCTATCCATAATAAAATGGACATAATTAAAGATCAAGTTAATTATGTGAAAGATGAATTCAGAGAAACTTTCAGGGTTAGGGAAAAAAAAGAAATTATTACAGAAATGATGTTAATCATTCATCTAATGAGAAATCTAGGAGAGGACAGACACAATGGGAAGAAGAAAAAAATAATAAAAATGTAGGAATGCAGGAACTTTTTTCCTGAACTAAAGAAAAAAATAAAACTCAGAATAGAGTCCCCTCCTGGTCATCCCCGCAACCCCGCCAAATGTAATGAAACTCATTTATGAGTAGACACATACCAGTGAACTCTCATAACCACAAGATGCACAGTGAGCCCTATACATTTCAGGAGTAAAATTACGAAGTAACATTTTTTTCTGTCTTCAAGTTAAAAATGGAGATTTGAAAGCATATTCTGATCTCTACGTCCTCCAAAAATCCTCCTAAATGGCAGTAAAAGGTTGAGGAACACAGGGAGAAGGGGCCAAAGAAAAAATATGAGAAACTGCAAGCTGAGCAGTGACTGACATGGTAGGTAAGATAATGTGGAAGCTTCATGTCACGGCGGGGGTACTGCAGGGAACAAGAGAAAGTGATATCACTACCACTGCTATTAGTAGCCATAGTAATCAATACAAATACAGACCACTAATATCCTGTATAATTTTGGAAAGGAAATACATTCAGGAAACAAGAATACTGTCATGTGTTTTAAAATTATTTTTAAAAACTATTGAAATTAAAATTACATTAGCAGACATGACAAGTACACCAGAACCATTGGAAAGTGAAGCTCTTAAAATCTCCCAGAAATACAAAATAGAACCCATAGAGAAAATTAGAGTTTTAATCCAGGAAGTCTACAATCCAATAGTTAGAGTTTCTGATACAGAGAAGAGAGGAAATGAAGAGGGGAAGTTATCAAAGAAAAAAAAAAATCCAAGAATGTACTGAAATCAGAACTGAAAAGCCCAGAAAAAAAATAGTACAAACACACAAACACACAATCACACACACACACACACACACAGAGAGCGAGAGAGAGAGAGAGAGAGAGAGAGAGAATAAACAGTTCCTATTTAAAAAGAGAAAAGCCAGAATCTGAATAACATTTGCCTTCCCACCAGCAACATTATAAGCTGGAAGACAGTGAAGTGTCTTTTAAATTCTCAGAGGAATGATACCTAGTTCCAAATGAAAAAAAAAAAAAAAAAAAAAAAAAAAAGGTAATTTAAATGTGATGGGAAAATAAAGACATTTTAAATATTTAAGTTGTCAAAAAAAATCAACCTCTCATGTATCCTTTTATAGGAACTCCTGGAGATTTTTTCTTAGGCTATAACAGAAAAGTAAACCAAGAAAGATGAAGCCAGTCAAGGAAAGAAAAAATGCCAATCAAGTAGAGAAAGAAGGATTTCCTGGAAAACTGGTACAAGGAGGTCCCAGGGTACTAGCTATACAGTCACCATGGAATGCATGTCCAGGTGGATCAGATCAACAGGGATAACCCTATGAGGGTTGAGGGGGTGATGGGTAGAGGCAGGCAATGAAACTAGTGGACATTCTTGGTGGGTTTGCTTAAATTTCCAGAAGGTTTGCAAGTCTTTCAAGAATTGAACTGGTGGTAGGTATGTGCATAACTGAGCAAGGCAAAAGATTAGGGAAGGATTGAATGGGTTGGAGGAAAGGAAGTTATACAGTAAGGGAATATCATCGTATAATACTGTTTAGCTTAGCTGTGGATAATATTTATATAGTTTACATTAATAAAAATTCTGAATTTAGAATTAATAGGAATTAGTGATGAATCTACACAGGGAACATGGGAACATTATGTCTATGCATGTGTACTGTTTGGGGAAACTATAAGAGCAAAATTTGGTATTTTCCATACAAGGAACTCAATGAATAATATATAAACCTAAAACACCAAGAAATTGCAGCATAAGCATAGTATTTCGGAACATAGAATCAAATTCCAGGAAAAGCTTTCCAAAAAGGTAATGAGAACATGGCTCAGATGGTGGCTAGTTTTTACTATAAACCTTCTAGGCTTTGCCTTATTTACTCCTCTACAATTCACTTGATAGAATAAAAAGTAAATGTATGGTGCAGCTGCTGTGGGAAACATGATGGTGTTTCCTCAAAAAAAATAAAAATAGAATTACCACATGATCCAGTAATTTCACTTGTGGGTACATAACCCAAAATAAGTGAGCCTTGAATAGATATTTGTAGACCATGCCCGTAACAGTACTATACACAATAATGTGAATAAAAGGTGAAAATAACCCAAATGTCCATTAACAGTTGAATGGAAAAACAAAATGTGGTCTATGCGTACAATAGAATACCACTCATCCACAGAAGGAACAAAATTGCGTTATGTGCTATTATGTGGATGGACCTAGAAAACATCACCTAAAGTACAAAAAGCCACACACAACAGGACAGATACTGTAGGATTCCACTAATGTGAGTTTCCTAGAGTAATCCAATTCATAGAGATGGAAAATAAAATAGTTGCCAGGGGCTGGAGGGATGAAGGATTGGGGAGTTTTTGTTTCATGAGTGCAGAGTATCAGTTTGAAAAGATGAAAACATCCTGGAGAGGAGTAATAATGAAGATTGCACAACAGTATCAATGCACTTAATGCTGCTGAACTACACACTTAAGAATAGTTAAAGTTGGGAGGCACCTGGGTGGCTCAGACAGTTGAGTGACTGACTCTTGATTTCGGCTCAGGTCATGATCTCAGGGTGGTGAGATCAAGCCCCGCATTGGGCTCCGCACTCCACAGGGAGTCTGCTTGAAGATTCTCTCACTCCCTCTCCCTCTGCCCCTCTCCTCTGCACACATATGCCCTTTCTCTCTCTTTCTCAAATAAATAATAAATAAGTCTTAAAAATAGTTAAAATTGTAAATTTTATGTTCTGTATATTTTATGACTATAAAAGAAGTAAATTTAGTTCTTCCTGTCCCCTCTCTCCTCTTCCCCTTCTCTATTAGCCTCCTATTGCTACCATAATGAATTAACAAAAACTTAGTGCCATGAAACAACCTGAATTGATAATCTTAGAATTCTGAAAGATAGAAGAGGTACACTGTTCTTGCAGATGTTAGCAAGACTGCATTCTGTGTTTCTTTCTGAAGGCTTAGAGCAGAATCTGTTTCCTTACCTTTTCTACCTTCTAGAGACCATCCACATTCTTTGCCTTGTGGTCCTTTCTTCCCTCTTCCAAACCAGCAATGTTGCATCTCTACCTATTCTTCTGTAGTTACACTTTTGTGGGCTCTGATCTCAGCTGAGAAAGGTTCTCTGATTTTAAGTACTCCTGTGATTAGATTGGACCCACAGATAATCCAAGCCACTGTCTCATTTCAGGGCTCTTCATCTTAATCACATCTGTAAAGTCTCTTTTGGGAGGTGTGGAAACATGTTCAGGTATTCCAGGGATTAGGATGTGGACATCTTTGAGGGACCATTATTCCACCGACCATGCCTCCTCTCCATGCACAATTCCATCTCCAAGCCATTTACTCTGATTCAGGGTGCCGGGAGCCATGATGGACCAGAGGAGGTGCCAGAGTCTGTGTGTGGAATGGAGGGTGTCTGTCTTAAAAGGTAGCCATGCACAAGTTCTAGAACCCTGAACAGGGTATGAGTAACCCCTGGAAGGGACAGAGTATGGGATGTTTGGAGCCCAAGGAAAATGATGAGGTTAGGAAGGTAATAGCCAAGGCAGATGGCAGCTCTGCAAGGAAGGGTGAGTGGACTGTGGAGTCATGTGGTGAGAGGTGACCTGGAGGGACTGCATGTTAGGTGAGGGAGGTAGGAGGGAGCTCACACTGGGAGGGTGTGGTGCCATACAGGGAGCGTATGGGAGACTAAACAACATGGGAAGGGTTCCTGGGTGAGGGGAACTGGAGAGTGGCCTGCAAGAGACGTCAGAGCTCAGGGAGTGCAGAGGTCATCTTGGAAGCAGGGAAGGTGGCTGTGGCCACTGGGAAGTAGTTACACATAAAGAGGTATATCAGATACATTGAGGATAATGAAAGCCAAATTTCATTTACTGGAAGAAAGGAGTTACTAGTCTGGAAAGGGGGAAAAAACCTAGAATAAACCTGTGATATTAGTAGAAATTAGTAGAATGGATATGGAATTCATGGTATCAATGCATATACAGGTCAAGTCATAAATATGATGAAAATGGGTATGTATACATCATATATGCACACTTCTAATATATATACATATCTAATATATATACATATCCATGTAACTACATAACAATAAGCATACTTTGCACCTAGGTGGTGTTATTTAAGTGCTATTCTTCAATGAATAGAACTAGCGTTCCCAGGAAAATGGACTGATTCTGGGATTTGTAAAGGAACATGTGAGCTTGAAACATCTTGTGCCAGAAAGTACAAAAGTGCTCAAAAAAAAAAAAAAAAAAAAAAAGACTGGGACATGCCAATAGGACAGAGAAATCAGCTTGAAGAGGTTCTCCTGGTCAAATGAGGACAGTTGAAACATCAAAATAAATAAAAATCATAGTAGATAACACCTTGATTAAAATAGGAAAGCAATGAATTCATGATAAATTGTTTCAATGAACAAAATGAAAATTTATGAAGAGCAGAATATTTATAGATTCTCAAAGTACCTCCCCCCAAAATACTTATTATTTGAAAAATGTAGTGGAGAAGTCTGGCAGAAAATGTCTTTATCACATACTCAGAGTTAACATCAGTAATAGGACACATACACAATTTTAAACTTAATCATTTTGGCAAAACTTGAATGCTTCTGAAGGTTAGTTGATGGTAGTGTATTAATGCTAACTTCCTATTTTGGTGGTTGTACCATAGTTATGAAGGAGAATGTCCTTTTTTTTTTTTTTTTTTTTTTGATAGAAATGCTATACCAGTGTTCTGGTGGAGATGAAGGAATGGGAAGGACTAGGAGTACATCAATGCCATTACTGTCCATGATATTTTTTTTATTATCAGGATAAACATTGTAGTAAATAATGTTGAAATAGTTGTTATACTCTAAGAGGGGATTCCCTTCTCTCTTACTTCCATATTGTTGGTTACTACAATAAATTAACCAAAATTGTTTGACCTTATTATCAGCAACTGGTGTCAGCTTTTCTTCAGAAGTTGGGTCTCTGGGAAGCAACATCAGAAAAATCATATCCTTCGCAAAGGACTATACCACGTTCTCCAGAATAATGATCCCACATGAAGTAGACTCACAGGGTCAGGCTCCCCAGTATAGTTGATCTCATCACTGTAAGCAGACACTTCTTAGCCTGTACCATGAGCTGAGCTGCGTTTCCAAGGTTTCCTAATGCAGATGACTTCATGAAATGAAAACCTGAATCCAGTGGTCAAACTGGAATCACTAAATGAAACTGATTTAAAAAATTTATAAGGGAAGTATTCTTTTGTAATATATTTGCAATAATTTCTGAATAATCCTGAAATTGTTTTAAAAAATCTAATTAAATACAAAACTACAATATTTTCTGAACATTGAACTCATAAAAAATTTCTTCTTCACAGATTTTCATCATCCAATATAAAATTAGCTAATATGGGGGAAAAAAGATTCCTGATTTGCTTGCAAATCCACATCACAAAACTAATTGAAAAAATTAATACTCACAACTAAAACTATTTGAAAATACTGATTATCCAGGAGGAAATGTATTTAAAAGAAATTATTTAGAAAGGAAAGGAAATTGAACTGCTTTATAGTTTCCTCAGAGCACTCAATGTGAGGAAATAAGTGGAATAAAGTTTTCAAAGCTCAGAGTAAAAAAGAATTTGATTCTAGAATTCTCTACCCAGTTGGGATTCCAGGGTGGCTCAGTTGGTTAAGCGCCTGTCTTCAGCTTAGGTCATAATCTCAGGGTCCTGGAATCAAGTCCTGTGTTGGTCTCCCTGCTCAGGGGGGAGCCTGCTTCTCCCTCTGCCTGCTGCTCCCACTTCTTGTGTGCTCTCTCTCTCTCTCTGACAAATACTAAATAAAATATTTAAAAAAATAAAATAAAATTCTTTACCCAGCCAGAATATTAATCTACTCTGAAAGCAAAATTGTTCCCCCCACCCAAATTTTACAAAGATGCTTTATTTATAATAGCAAAAATGTTAGAAACAAGCTATAAAGTCCAAGGAATTCAAGAACTTAGGTGACAGGATAGGAGAAGCAGTAGCAAGTAATTGTGGTCCAGAAGCAGTGATTAATCATGATAGTAAACCCCTATAAACACTAACACTTTGAATGTATAAATCCATTAAATCTCAAAATCAGTCAACAAGATAGGTACTGCTGTTCTTACCATTTATGGCACAGAGAGCGTAAGTGACTCCTTCAAGTCCTCAGAGCCAGTAAATGCCAGAGACCGGGGCTTCCCAACTCCAGAGCTCTATCCTTAACCACTCTACATGCTGCCTGTGCCCTATAAATGAATGGACTTCAGCTAAAATTGAAAGAGAATTCATTTGGACTTTAACATTTGAAAACTTCTCCTTTGATTAGTAAAGTTGGATGATAAACGTTTACAGGTAATTTTCTGTTAATATAGTCACACTATTCAGTTAGTAGTATATGTTTGTACTTATGATTATACTCAGTGAACAGATTGTAAATTTTTTAAAAACCCCCCAAATGAAGAAATAACTATAGAACTCACAGAAATTGGTAGGCCAGGTGGCAGAAATATATATATATATATATGTATACATACATATATATATATATAATGACCCATTTTATATATAAGGGTGCGTATTTATAATATATAAAGATTGACATTAGAAGTTGGAGAGTAGAATTAAGGTTAGAGGTATGAATGGGTATACTGACTTCTCATTCTATGCCTTTAATTACTTTGTGCAGTTATTTGTGAAATTTAAAAGAAAACTAATTTTCAAGTACAATGTAGAATGCTGATGATTTTGGAAAAGAATTCAGTAGCTCTGTTTGTGTGGACCTGGGGAGAGATTTTCAACTTATTGTTGAATGAAAGAAGTAAATTGCAGGCGATCCCAATGATGTCTTAAGCATGTCCACTCTACTCTGTGTGTGTGGGTGCATGTGAGTTCCCCTGTGGAAATTTTGTGTGTGTTTGTGTGTGTGTGTGTGGCATATGTGTGTGCGGCCAAATGAATAAAAGGTTTGGAAGGATACACAGTAAACTGCTGAAAATGGCTGAGTCTAAGGATAGGGATAGTGAGAGAAGAAGGGAGAATGGTACAGTTATTTATTATAGTTCTGTGGTACTTGGATATTTTTGCAAGGTTCATGTATTAAATATATGATGATGATGATGATGATGGGGGCACCTGGGTGGCTCAGTTGGTTGAGTGTCAGACTCTTGATTTCGACTCAGGTCATGATCTTAGGGTCATGGGATTGAGCCCTGCATGAGGCTTTGTGCTGGGCATTGAGTCTGCTTAAGATTTTCTCTCCCTCTGCCCCTCCCCCATCCACCTCCTCTAAAGTAAGTAAATAAGTAAATAAATAAATAATGATAATAAAGCAAAATTTTGAAGAAAAAAATTAAAAGAGTGATGTAAGATTTACTCAGTTGGAGGGAAATGGCCAGAGACAATAACCAGGGAAAATTTTCTGCTCAATCATACGCTATCAATATCAATGATGCTGGTTAACTCTTTGTAAGTGTGGGAGGAAAGTGGAGTGAAGGCGACCAGAACAGGAATGTGGAAAAGTGAGCTGCTATGGGGTTTCTAAATTTTTTTATTTTTATTTTTTTATTTTTTATAAACATATATTTTTATCCCCAGGGGTACAGGTCTGTGAATCGCCAGGTTTACACACTTCACATCACTCACCATAGCTCATACCCTCCCCAATGTCCAAAACCCCATCCCCCTCTCCCAACCCCCATCAGTTTGTTTTGTGAGATTAAGAGTCACTTATGGTTTGTCTCCCTCCCAATCCCATCTTGTTTCATTTGCTATGGGGTTTTTAAAGTTTAGTATCTTGCTTCTATCTTCGCTCTGGCTTTTTATACAGTAAGAAATTTTTGCTCCCAATGGAATGATAGCTTCATACTTCAGCCCCAGTGCTTCACCGAATACTTAATCTTTATTTCTGCTCTGCTCAGCTAGCTTTGCTCTTTGGAGAAATAGAATAGCCCATAATGTTCATAAATTAGTTCTGGACCTCCCTTCCAGGGAATTTTGGAGCCCACTTAAGAATGAAATTCCTTAAAATTATAGAACCAAATAAGCTGGGCCGGTGGTTAGGTTTGTTTCCATGGGAACTAGTGAGCCCTTCTCCTGACCACTTTCCCTCATTCCTACTCCCCAGACACACATGTTCGCTAATGAATTTCACGCTAGGTACCTTTCCTGAACAAGGTAATATTTCTCCACAAAAAGAACCACTGGAGTATCCTTACTTTTTTCCAATGTAGAGATATTACCGAGTCACAGAACATCCACACGAATTAAACAGGTGAATTTAGTGACAGCTTCGACTAGCATTTTGATGCATCTGTTTTAATGAGGAGAACTGGAGGCAAGAGAGGGTAGCTGTTGTTACACGTTCACCAGCTGAAGATGCGGTTAAGTGGCTGATGTCAGCACCCAGCCTTCGCAGTCATGTGCACGTTCCCACTCAGGGCTGATGACACCCACCCACGTCAGTCAGGATTCAAACCAGGAGTGAGGGACTCTTTAAGGCCAAATAAATGGCCAATAATTCAATTAAAAAATTCAGTTTCTCGGGATCCTTGGTTGGCTTATTCAGTTAAGTTTCTGACTCAATTTTGGCTCCTGTCATGATCTCACTGTCCCGAAATGGAGTCCCGAGTGGGGCTCCAGGCTCAGGGCACAGTCTGCTTGTCCCTCTCCCTCTGCTCCTCCCCCGACTACCCTCAAATAAGTGAATGAAATCTTTTATAAAAATGTGATTTATCAAGGCTTACGCATATCTCAACATATCCCCACAGAGTCATGCTTAAGAGAAAGCAGATAAGAAAGTGGAGCACAGGTGCAGTGACAGCCATGCGCCTTGATTGAATATATTCTGGGCCAGAAACTTTTCTAGGAGAAAGAGCTCCTTCTCCATAACCCATCCCTCCCTCCTTCCATGGTCATAATTTTAGTCCCTTAGTGTTAATGAGAATATTCTCTAAATGTCAAGTTAGAGTTAGAGGTTCCCAGACCTAACCCATCAAGGTCATTGTATGGTTTCTATTTGATATGCTCATGCAGAGGAAATTGAAAGAGGATTTAAGGCTATTACCAATACTAAATTTAGGTTTGCACACCTCACACAGAGTGAGGTATGGTATGATTTCTAGAAAACTGAAATTCCTGCAATGCCAGTGTTGGTGTGTACCAACATACATTACGCATATATTTCACTAGGATACAAAATTCACCAGCAGTACCTCATGTCTCATTCTCATCACCACTTTCTCTAGGTAGAACTGGAATGCTCTCCCTCCACCTAACCTCACTTCCAACTTGACTTTAGACCTGGACGTCACCTCTGCTGTCACTCTAATAGCATAGCCACACTTTGTAATATCAGAGTGGGATTGGGGCGCCTGGGTGGCTCAGTGGGTTAAAGCCTCTGCCTTCAGCTCAGGTCATGATCTCAGAGTCCTGGGATTGAGTCCCACATCGGGCTCTCTGCTCAGCAGGGAGCCTGCTTCCTCCTCTCTCTGCCTTCCTCTCTGCCTACTTCTGATCTGTCTCTGTCAAAGAAATAAACAAAATCTTTAAGAAAAAAAAAAAAAAAAAGAAAGGGATCTAGATCCTAGGGATCTATTCCATCCAAAGCCCATCATGTGGAACATAAAAGGAGATTGGAACATTAGCATGGAGGCATCATTGAAGGAGAACCTGTGTCACCATTGTTCCTGGTAGATATTTGCTTCATTTTTCTATCGTCATTATGGGAGGGTGATAAGGGTGATAAGGATAGCTGTCCAGAAGGTCAGGGTGCAGGAAAACTGCTGCATCCATTCATTATTTTATCCACCAAAATATATCCATCAGATATTTTATATCCATCAGATATGTATTGAACACCTACTATATTTAGGAGTTTAGGACATGAAAGTTACATGTACTCAGAGTTCATCTAAAGATTAAAAAGTCAATTCATATCTTACTGTGTAGAGGATTCTTAGTATATCCTAGGACACAGTTGGGTGAAGTTTTTCTCTACAGGATCAGATTGTAAATATTTTAGGCCTTGAGGGCTACATGCTCTCACTTCCTCTTTTCTTCTGTTTCTCCTTCTCCCTCCTCCTCTTTTCCTTCCATGTCCTTCTCCTCCTTCTCCACAATCCTTTTAGATTGTAAAGGACATTCTTTTTTTTTTTTTTTTTTAGATTTTATTTATTTATTTGACGGAGAGACAGTGAGAGTGGTGACACATACAGGGGGAGTGGGAGGAGGAGAAGCAGGCTCTCCGTTAATCAGGGAGCCCAATGAGGGGCTTGATCCCAGGACTCTGGGACCATGACCTGAGCCAAAGGCAGATGCTTAACAACTGAGCCACCCAGGCACCCCTATAAAGAACAGTCTTAGCCTAGATTAGAAGCAAGATTTGGCATATGTGCTGTAGCTTTTGGCTCTATCCCAAATCCCTGCTACTCAGTGGGGTACACGAATCAGAAGCATCAGTGTCACCAGGGATTTTGTTAGAAGTGTGGTTTATCAGTTTCCATTGTGGACCTGTTCAGTCAGTTTACTATCACTGTGTAACAAACTGCCAGAAGACACAGTGTCTTAAAACAACATCTATAATTGTTCATGAGTATATATGTTGGCTGGTAGATTCTTCTGGTCTTGGCTGAGTTCCCTCATGCATCTTTTACAGTAAGCTATAGGTGAGCCAGACACCTCTGCTACTAGATATTGGTTGACTCTCATCTGGGGTACCTGGGTTTCCTTCCATGTGATCTCTTATTCTCCAGCTGGCCAGCTTGGGTTTGTTCCACGGTAGTGGTAAGGGTCCAAGAAAGGAAATAACCCAGCCACGGAACTAGCATAATATAACTTCTCCCACATTCTATTGGTGAAAACAAGTCACAAGCCAATCTAGATCCAACTAGAAGGAAAATAGAATCTATCCATTGCTAGGAGGGACTGCGAAGTCACATTGTAAAGCATACAGATACTAGGAGAAATGGAGAATTGTGATTCTATCTGCAATCTGCCATACTTACTAAATCATAATCTTTATGTGTTAATAAGACCCCTAGGTGATTCATAGGTATATTTAAATTGAAAAAGCACTGGTTCTAAAGTATTTTCACAGTATCATTTTTCTTTTCTGTTACAGCAGTTCCATGTTCATGTTTTAAATAACATGTCGTCAAGAAGGATCAGGATAGGTAAACTCAAACATCAAATACCACTCAGAAAAGATGGTTTAATTCGAACTATTGGGGATCAAGCTGTTAGTAACCAACCACCAAGAGACATGACAAGGAGCTCCTTGAATTCTTCATTCACTCACAACTTAAAACTGGAGATCCTCAGTTCTTGCTTCCCCAACCTAAGGGGTCCTTTGTGAACTTTCATTTGCAAAGAAAGTGTTATTATTGGCAAATTGACATCTACTCATAGTGTTAAATGTCAACCCTGTCAGTATGAGCTATTTGGGCATCATAAACATAAACAGAGAAACCTTCCACGATTGAAACAATAGAGGAACAGTGATGAATACTTTGCTTTGAATATGATGTAAGGACTCTTTCTTGCTGCAGAGTTCGAATGGGTTCACATGCATAAAGATTGTTAATGTATGACTTGTTGACTGATAGCTAACAACACAGGCTTGGGAGCCAGACTGTCTGAATTTGAGTCTCAGTTCTTCCACTAGTTATGTGCAACCTTGGGCAAATTATTGGATCTCTGTGTACTTCAGTATATTAACCTGCAGTACAGGAGAAACCATGGTAGCTACTGCATAAGACTCCTAAGGGGGTTAAAGAACTTGATATTTGTAAATAACCAGAAGAATACTTACCTGCATTATCATAATTAATGTCCTTCTAACATTGATAATTTTCTTGACATAAGAGAAGAGAAGTAACTCAGTCTATACGTAGATGATACTTTCTTGAGAACGTACTTTTTTTTTAAAGAATATATATATATTTTTAATTTTATTTTTTATAAACATATATTTTTCCCCCCAGGGGTACAGGTCTGTGAATCACCAGGTTTACACACTTCACCGTACTCACCATAGCACATACCCTCCCCAATGTCCATAATAACCCCACCCCCCCTCTCCCTACCCCCCTCCCCCCAGCAACCCTCAGTTTGTTTTGTGAGATTAAGAGTCACTTATGGTTTATCTCCCTCCCAATCCCATCTTGCTTCATTTACTAGAGGGTATCATGCTTAGCGAAATAAGTCAATCGGAGAAAGACAACTATCATATGATCTCCCTGATATGAGGGAGAGGAGATGCAACATGGGGGTTAAGGGGATAGGAGAAGAGTAAATGAGAACATACTTTTTAAAAAATTTCACGCTTCTTCCCTACATTCTTTAACTTTGTACATTGGTCAGGCTTCTTTGATACCACAATATTCTGGATGTGTATGGATGTACTTTTTTGCAGAGTGTAAAGAAATGGCCCATTTTCCATAGTAAGTAAAAGAATTCTGAATCTTAATATGTGTAATTAGGGTATTTGCAAATGTGAGAGCTCTGGATAGTTAGCACACTGCAAGACCATGCTGTGACATTATAATCATAATGGCCATAATTATTCAAATTAGTACTTTGATTTGTGGTTTGTTTCCAGCACAAACTTTCCCGGAGATGACATTAGTTACTACACTTAACTCTTGTTCATGTTGACCAAGGGGCTGATTTAGCACAGACTTGTAATCTACACGTAACACACAGAGTTTGAGGTGGGGGAGGAGCTGCAGGGGGCAGCAGAGGGAAGGAATGGAAGAAAGGAGAAAAGTTGGAGGAAGGGAGAAGGAATGTAAAAGAGTGACACTAATAATCCATAATTTTTCATAAATAATTTACGTCCCATCTATGTTTAGATATTTGAATAGTCTACTTCGTAAAATGGTTAACACCAACCATAGGTGGCTCAATTTAATTCTATGTATTATTAGCATCTGAGACTCCTCTAAACTGACATGAGAATAAAGCATCCCCAATTCTCTAGTGAGCCAGCACTACACAAAGAAGAAAAGGATTATTGGGTGCCATCCAAATGAGTCAGTTGTTCCAACTAGACCAAGAATGGATTCTTCATTAGTGCAACAGATTGCTAAATAGTTTCTATGAATCCTCAAATGTTCTTTGTGAGACCCTCTGAGGTTTGACAAAAATAGTGAGCACCAAAAATGACATGGTGTCACTTACATTTTGGTGCCAAATTTTCTGTTATATTCCAGAGCTACAAGGAGAAAAGACAGCATCAATAGTATGTAATTTTCACCTTGAAAAATAAATTGGTCTCAGTAGCTGATGTGGGAAACAAAGGCAAAAGAAAAATTAAATTTCCTTACTACTTACAGCCTACTGACAAGTCCTTGAAACAGACAGGGTGCCATTCCTCTAGGAAATCAACTGCTTCCATGTTGATACTTGGCTATGGGCAAAAGGCAATCTTAGCACCCCCAGCCCCCCCCAGAATCCTTGAAGTATACTTTAACATAAAAAAAAAAAATCCCTTTGGAAATGTCCTTTATCTCTACCCCCAGGATACATATTGGCAATCACCTCCCAAGCATATGACCCACTGATATACATCTGAATGGTCTCATTGACTCACGTTTTATTAGACAGTAATAAATGGTCTTTTCCTAATAATAGCCAGCCCCCTCAAGGTCCTGAAAACCTTGCTTCAAATTCCTTAAAGACTTATGCTATCCCTAACCCCTCCCTCCCAACTTGAACATATATAATCAGCTACTCCTCATGACTTTAATGCAGCTTTTTCTGCCCCTGGGTCCTGTCCCTGTGCTTTAATAAAACTACCTTTTTGAATCAAAGATGTCCCAAGAATTCTTTCTTGGCTGTTGGCTTTGAACCCTAACATCTTTCCTACATCATAACGATGTACCATTGGTCCCTCATATGTGGAGACTTTCTAATAAAAGATAACCTCTCCTCTCATAATTATTCTTTGTTCATTTATTTTCTTTGGCATGACATTATTTTTTACTAGTATAGAATTAATACATGTTCAAAATAGGAAAGTTGGAAAATGTAGAAAATTATAAAGAACAAAATGGAAACCACCCACAATCCCATCACTCAAACAACCACTTTAAATACTTTATGTAATTTATCCCAGTATTTTTTTATTATTGCTTACAAAATATATTTTGAACATCTGTCTGACTTTTATTAGACAAGAAAGATGAGATTTACTCTTTATGTGTTTCATAGTGTGTATTTGATTGGCCCCAGGATATGATTTAGTAGCCAACGCCTACAGTTAAGTAGATGGTGATTTTCTGTCCTCAGATACAGACATTCATGATTTCTTGTCATTTTTCAAAGCACATTTTCATACTTGACTAATCTTTCCATCAAAAGAGTTATAATTATAACCCAGTATTTTTTAAGAAAAAAAAATATTTGTGAGTAATCTATCCCCTCTGGGTTAATGATAAATGATGATCAAGTAATTTATGATTAAATTATTAAAATAATAAAAATGAACACTCTTATTCACTCTGTGAATCTTAAGTAGAGCAATATAAATACTTAGCCATATATAGTTTTTATTGAAGGATAATAAACACCCACAAATTTACGGTGTACAGCTTTATGTTATTTCCATGAAATGAGGATAATTGTTTCACCAGCATCCTGATCAAAAAAGTAGCATATCTCAAGCATCACAAGATACCTCTACTGTTATGCCCCATCAGTTACCACTCTTCTGACTTCTAATATCAGAAGTTACTTTTGTCTGGTTTGGAACATTATGTAAATAAAAGCATGCATGTCTTCTTTGAAGTTTGACTCTATTCTATCAATATTCTATCAATATTATAAGATATCTATTGCTTTGTTTAATGTGTATTTTTTATGTACAGAGATATTATATATAATTTTAGCTCCAAAATATTAATGTTTTAGTTGCACTTATTAAAAAAATTGGTAACTGCTTGAGGTGACCCATAAGAAACAGTGAACTGATCATTTAGAGTGTTCTAATCAATTACCTGTACCTTCAAGGAGGTAATTTTTGATAAAAGCAAATATAGTATATTGAATTTTGTGTTTTTGGGTCTCCTTTGCTTTGGTTTTATTGTCACAAACTTCGCTTACCTCTTTAAATTGCAGTGGAGAAAAGAATTATCTTGGACATTAAGTCCTTGTTGAGAGTCGAGTGGAGGCATGAGAGTAATAAAGAAGTACATTTTACATCATAATATTTTAGAACTAGCAGAAACCTTAGGCATTAAGTCTAACCCCTCTGGACTGGAGGCTCAGACAAAACAAGTAACTTACCAATGTCATATATCTAGTTAGTGGCAAAGACCTTGCTCAGTGTTCTCTCTATTACGCCTTGATATATCGTAATTTTAGTTTGAGTAGATTGTGGAAAATTTGCCAAGAAAAATATAATAACCTTATGTTTGGCAGCTTCTCCACATCTCTTGTTTAGTTTAATGTTTAGCTTTATTCCACTCTGTTTTAAAGGATGTATGGTCCAGGGATGAGTTAATTTCTAGAGAATTATGTCATGTTGAGCTGTAAATTCATGATTTTTATGAAATTCAATACTTATTTTACAGATGAGCAAACTGAGACCCATAGAGATTAAATTCCAGTTGAGCAAATTTGGCACTAAAAACCAGGTGTTTTAGTTCCCCTCCGCCAAGAATTTTTTTTCATGTGAGTCATGGCTAATTTATTAGAATTGGAAGCAAATTCCAGGTTATTCCTCTTAGCTACTATTCCCGACAAATAATTGTTCTGTGTCCAGGTAAAAGATGTTACTCTTTTTCTTACTGGGGTACCAGGTCTCCAACCTTGGTTCAATTTGTATTCCTTACCACTATTCAGGCAAGACCAGATACTCATGATAAATTAAAGTGGGTAATTTACCAGGAACCTATTATCTAAGAGGGAAGACTATTTATAGAAAAGCGTAAGTTCTAAGACATTTTCCCTAAGACACTAACCTCCAAAAACATGGTCTGTGACTTCTGGAGAGAAGAGTCCAGGCAGACACTCAACAAGCTCTTCTAAGAAACCCTGTGAGTTGAGCAAGCCGCACTCATCCACCATTTTGCTTGCTAGCTTCCAACCATAGAACTTGAAAATACCAGGTAATTTTGCACTATCTCTTAAAGTTAGGGATAACATTTTGAGCTAATTGCAGTCAACATTTACTTCATAAAAAGAGAAGTGTGGTCTGAGGAATGACTAATCCTGTCCTTTCTCCCTGAGATGTATTAAGAATATAATTAAGAAGAGGGCAGGAATAGGACATTTAGTACCCTTTTTTTGCTCACTTTAATATTGTTTGTGATTATTCCTGATAGATGTTATGTTATAATATAAAGCTTTGTGCTCCTGCAGCTATTTTGTGACCAAAAGTCAGGGCTTACTGGCTAAAGAAGAGCTAAAGAATGGGAGGAGCCAGACTTCCTGCCACTGAATGTATTGAATGTTGACATTATTTATCACTTGTTGGTTATTCTGCTACTGCTGATAAAGAGTACTGCTTTTTTCTTAATGAGACATCTTGACAGAGTGGAGAAGAGGAGACGCTTTATACTTCTTTTGGCATAGAGTATCACTGCAGTGCTTTGAGGATGTAGGTAGCACTTCAGACAGTTTTAAATTTATAAGCTTGGGAGACAATACCATTCAGGCTGATATAACTCAGTCCTGGTGGACAGTGAATGCAATTGGACTGGGAGGTGCCCTTAAGAGGCTCCAATGGAAAAGACCTCAACAAGAGATCCTGGAGACAAGCAGGATCAACACCACAGAAAGGACAGTTTAGGAACTCCTGGGATGTAGTCTAAAGAACCTCCAGAAATAACTGAATGAAAATTGAAAGAGGGCTGGATATCCCTCTTTGGCTAGCAAAGGGTAGAGCCATTGAAGTACATCTTTGCAAAAATACAAGTGGCATCTTGTAAGACACTGGGGAAGTCCTGGTTATACAACTATTTTTTGATGAAAATTTGTTTTGTGGCACCTGGGTGACTCGGTGGGTTAAGTCGTTGCCTTCTGCTCAGGTCATGATCTCAGGGTCCTGGGATTGAGCCCCGCATCTGGCTCTGTGCTCAGCAGGGAGTGCTTCCCCTCTCTCTCTGCCTGCCTCTCTGCCTGCTTGTGATCTCTCTCCCTGTCAAATAAATACATAAAATCTTTAAAAAAATTTTGTTTGTTTTGCCATTCACCAAAGATAGGTCACTTGTTGGAAATTTTGCTTTGGGTCTCAAAGTTTCTTAATATAATGCTTCTCATGATTTTTATATTTTAAACTCCTCATATTAGAAATGACAAAAACAAAGCTCAGAGAATAGGATTACTTTACCTCTAAATTTCTTCTGGATATAATATTCTCTATCTATGTAGTTTTGCCCATGTATAAATTAGTTATCTTCTCATCTGGGCCTCCCACGGGATTGAGACATCACAAACTGTAAGAGGACAAGGCTTAACAGTTTAGCTTAGAATCGTCTTGAAAAATCAAGCTTGAATTTGAGTACAACTTTAGAATTGAATGGAGAATTTCTTTTCCCTAAACACTCATTGAAATGGCTAATCAGCAAAATAAATGGGTTTTACCAAAAGTTCAGAGATTATAAATTGTATTAAGCACTCATCAAGAAATTAAAGCATTTCTGTGGGACCTTCCTCCCAGCACATTTTCTTCTTCTACCAATAATGGTAACTTCTTGCACAGAGGTTCCTCTGATGCTTTATATTCATTATACATTTTTATGAGGAGGTTAATTTCAGGGGGTTGCTCTTGAGTTCATTACTCATAAGATTGTCACTCAAAACCCAGTAGAGATATATGTGGGAAATTTGGCTAAAGTTAGCCTAGCATGGGCTAGAACTACTAAAATCCATGTTTTGTTATTTTTTTTTCTTTATTATTTAAAGTTAAAAGAAGTCTTGGTCTGCCAATTACATCTAATCCAGTAGACAAATTTGTAGATGTACCCAGTAGAGGTATAAGTAAGAAATATGATTTAATTCAACTCAATTTGTAAGTGCACCAAGAGTTTTATAAAAGGAAGATACTATGCCAATCCCATCAGGGGCTGCTGAAGCTGAGTTAGGCATTCTTTAGGTTTCTAAGTATTGTGCAATGTGTAGGTGGCATGTGTGTGCGTCAAGTATAGAAAATATAATCACACAAAATTATATCATTAAGTTGAATATATATCATCAAAGAAACAAGATCCTCTTGGAAATGAAAAACCAGAAAATTTATAAACAGTTCAGTAAATCCAAAAGTCTTCTCTTGGTATGTCTTTTTGTAATGGGGTTTTAAATCATTTCTAGGATTTTAACGACCAGAGTGTTAGAAAAACCCATGCCTGGAATTCTTAATAGCATTAGCTAGAACATGAACACAGGCATGTGTGGACAGTATCAGGGAAGCGTTCATATCAGTTTGTTTGAGTATCAACCAGAAAGATAAGTTGGGGTCATAGTATTGATTGTTGCTTTGAGTTACATGAGATAAATCCAGAATGCATGTGAGAATCAATGAGTGTTTTGGTATAATAGGATCTGCATGTGAGAAAGGTGATTCTGGCCAGAATAAATTTCTTTTAGATTAGGGAAAGACAAGAAGGCTAGATGAAAAGTGTTTTGCTTACATACCATTCCACCAGCACTTGAATTCATCATAACTAACATTTCTTTTGCTTCTAAATGGCTTCACATCCTCTGATATTGTTTGTGATGAGGAAATGAAATGAATATTAAGGTATTTGTAGAAAGAAATTAAAATAAATTTAATTGCTAGGGTACCTGGCTGGCTTAATCAGTTAGCAGTCTGTCTTTGGCTCGGGTCATGATCCCATGGTCCTGGGATTGAGCCCCTCTTGGGGCTCCACATTCAGCAGCAAGTCAGCTTCTCCCTCTCCCTCTGCCTCTCCCTGCCATTCAAATAAAGTCATTAAAAAAAAAAAAAAAGAAAAAGAAAAAAACACAGATTAAACGTTTGAAATAGATTTGATACCTCATGAATTACAATAAGTATATTTATAATTAATGTTTCCCAGTCAATGATCAATAGTCTTCAAATCCGTTCATCATTTGTCACCATATTCTCTTAAAATAGTCTTAGAAATAATTGTGATTTCAAAATGGAGTACATAAATGGAAAATGGAAATAAATGGAGCACATAGAAAACATAGGGAGTTGTCTCCTCTTATGGAGCTTGTAAAAATGATGGTTAAAACTCTTTAGATGAACACATATTCATTCTCAAAAATAGAAGGGGACTTTTGGAGCAGAAGAATTATGAGAAAGCCCTGATACTGAATCAAGGTAGAGTTGAACTGGAGATTTGGTGACTAATAACCATGTGGGTGTCTTTAGGATAGTTTCATTTAAAAAGTTGAGAGTAGCATACTCTCAAAAATAAAAATAAAAAAATTAAAGTAGATAGGATGGCATCAAATAGTGATAGTAAGAAAATAGATATATAAATGTCATAGATACATAAATGTCATAGTCTTAAAAAATGTTATTTGTTTTAAGAGATACTTTACTCTTACAATCTAGAACAAAGATTATAAGTTGCATCAACATTGGAGGTGAGTTAGGGACTAGACATGAAAATTTAGAGGTATTGATGGGAAGATGTGACAGCAAAGATGTCAATGTAAATAATTGTGTTATATTAAAAATACTTTTTAGAAGACTAGAAATAAAATAACTTTTAAAGCAGTGTAGAAAAATAATGCAAAAAAAGAAATTTAATATACTCAACAAAAGACAGAATGGAGAAATAAAGAAAAAGCATGGTAAATAAAGGCAAAGAAAAGAAAACAAGAATTAGTCCAAAAATATTAACAATCACAATAACTATAACTAGACTAAATTAATCTACTAAAATTGTCAGACTAATAAAAACAAAGCAAACCAAATCCTGCTATTGCTTATCTTCAATAAAATATAATAAATAATAAAAATTATGATAAATTATGTGAATGCTTACATAGATTCATGCCAGACTTAATACCAATGCTCACAAAAATGCCAGGAAATAGATCTTTATTATTTTTATTCTATACACAAGAGAACTGAGACCCAGAGAGGTTAGTTACTTTGCTCAAGTCCACACAGGTACTAAGT
The DNA here is from genome assembly GCF_010015895.1 of Lontra canadensis. Taxonomy (NCBI): domain Eukaryota; kingdom Metazoa; phylum Chordata; class Mammalia; order Carnivora; family Mustelidae; genus Lontra; species Lontra canadensis. Next base: position 81,652 of record NW_022631316.1, read on the forward strand.
AGCACAGTTAAGTTTTAAACAAAGACAAAGACCAATTCCAGCTTCAGAATCTTGTCTTTAATTTCTTTATAATATATTCTGGTGAAAATAATAAAAATTAAACTTGTGTGATGATATTACCAAAGAATATAAAATTTAAGGTGAAAACCTTAAAAAGAGACAGATATTTCCTAAATATAAACACAATTCATGAAAAAGATAATAGCTATGAAACAAGTATGCTTTTTGCAACATTGCTGTGAACTTTATAAAGACAAAGTAACAAAAGGACAATATGAAATAGTCCCACAAACAAACTCTCAGACTGTAAACAATTTCTCTCAAGACCTGACATATCAAATAAAAATAGAAAATGAGGTATATTGGATGAGATAGACTAGGTGACTTTGCGTATGTTAGAATTTATTATTGTTAAAATGTGTGCTGCCTTCCCTAGCTCTTCCCTATTAAGGCAATCCTAATGAAAGTGTAATCCTTTCTACCTTGTTGATACCAAGCTTGTCTATACGATGTACTCTGGCCAAAGCAATGTCTGTGTAAGAGACATGTGCTACTTCTGGGCACATGCATTAAGAGGCATCAGGTGTGCTACCATATCTGTTTTTCCCCCTGCCATAGCATCACCAGTGTCTCAGAGGAACTGCTCCTTCATCCTGGGTCCTAGGTGGAAATCCAAAGCCAGATCCACCTGTCCTATCACATAAGCAAAAGATAAGCCATTGTTATAAAAAAACCACAATTTGGAGGTTATTTGTTATGACAGCAGAAATTGGCCCAAGTTGATTGATGGTATGTTATACTAACAAATTATCCCCAAATCTCAGGCCTTAAAAAAAAAGATTATTTCTCACTCATGCTGTATGCACCAGTGGCTAAGCGGGGAAGTCAATATTTACACATGGTCGATACTCATGAAAGACTCTACCATCTTTTGATGCTTTTGAATATGTGAATACTTTAAAAACCTGAGCACATATTAGGAAGAAAGGGAGTCTCAACAAATATTGGTATCATATAGACCAAACATCAGCAATGTCTAATGAAGTAGAACTAGAAATATCCACAAAAGATAGCTTAAAAATTCCATATTTTAAAATATTTTAGAATCCTATTTTAGATCATTCAAGGGTTGAAAAGTAAGTAGAAAATGGAAATTAACAAAGACTTAAAAGTAGGCAAGGGATGGGTGCCTGGGTGGCTCAGTGGGTTAAAGCCTCTGCCTTCAGCTCAGGTCATGATCCCAGGGTCCTGGGATTGAGCCCCACATCGGGCTCTCTGCTAAGCAGGGAGTCTGCTTCCTCCCCCACTCTCTCTCTCTGCCTGCCTCTCTGCCTACTTGTGATCTCTGTCAAATAAGTAAATAAAATCTTAAAAAAAAAAAAAAAAAGTAGGCAAGGGAGAGGAGTCTAGGTGACTCAGTCAGTTAAGTGTCTGCCTTCAGCTCAGGTCATGATCTCAGGATCCCTCTGGAGTCCCTCATCTGGCTCCCTGCTCAGTGGGAAGTCTGCTTCTCCCTCTCTCTCTGCCTGCCCTGGCCTGCTCCCACCTGTGCCCATTCTTTTTCTTTCTCTCTCAAATAAATAAATAAGATCTTTTTTTTTAAAAAGTAGGCAAGGGATTTGTAGAATGAAAACAAAGCAATACTCAAAAGGAAATGTATATCATTAATTTTTTAACTGAAAGGAGTGAATAAATAATTGTCTTTTAATTTTAAAATGAACCCAAATAGAGAAGAAAATTGAAAAAGCCAAAATTAAGCAAATATAAGTATATCAGGAGAAAGAGATGTGTGTTTGTGTGTGTGTGTGTGTGTGTATATATATATATACATATATATATATATATATATATATATATATATATATATTTAAAAAGCCTAATAAATTCTTGGCAAGCATTCCCAAGGAAGACAAAAAGAACATAAGGAAACAATAACAAGAATGGAAGCGTGGCTATAAGCAGAGACAAAAGATACATAAGAATATGAGACTATACTACTAATCATTGCTGTAGTTGATCTTTTTATTCTTGGATCATGTGTTTAAGAATAATATAAGTAGTGCGGAAAGATCTACCCCTCAAAAGGCACTAGACATTCATAATTTACAGATGTATTTTGTATAATAACGAAAGAACAGAGGAACAGAGAATTCCAAGTTTTACAATTATTCCAGAAAATACAAAAAGATGGATTACTCCCTGACTCGTTTTATAAGCTAGCATAACCTGGATACTAAAACAAATAAGAAAATGAACACGTAGGCCGAAGTGGGTTAAAATTTATTACAGACAATGTAATCATCTACCTAGAAACTTCAAAGGAATGAAGTAACAAATATTCGTGCTAAGATGTGGCCTGGTACATAATCAACATACATACAAAAGCCAATAGCTTTGTATGCTCTTGCAACAACCAATTCAAAATTGTAGCAAGGAAAAAAGGATTCTATTCACTGAAGCTAGAGTATCTTGAATTTAATTTAACAAAAATGTTATTAGGCCTCTATTCATTATGGAGAAATTTTACTGAAAGAATTAAGAGCTCTTAATAAAAAAAAAGATTGTCAGGGAGGAAGACCTTCCTCTGCCTATTGTCCTTCTAGATCCACTTAGAATCAAAATGCCTTGAAAAAGATTAATGGGAGAAAATCCAATTTAATAGCATATGTATGGGGAATCCACACAGACAAGAAATTCCAAAGACCATGAGGCAACCTGAAGCTTATAGGAGCTAAGGAGAGGGGAGGGGCCAAGGATACAAAGGTGAGAAAGTCCATTAGCAATAAGGTAATGTTGGAAAAAACAAGGTTACTCTGTTATGTAGATTAATAGCTCCCTTCTTATTATACTTTCCTTTCCAATGTAAATTTAGGCACTTGTCAGGGAAGCAGAGAGCTTTTTCCTATATCTACAGGGTTTTAATTATTTCTTTTTGGTTGATTTTAATTATTTTTAACTCAAAATAATCTTTATGCCAAAATGGCCCATCTTGCAGCAGCTTGCCCTGGGCCGCTACAAAATCATAGTTCAATATTCAATATTATGATAGAAACAGCACTTCAAATCAGTGGGGAGATAAATCGTTCAATAAATTTTTCTGGGAAAATTGAAAATGTTAGAGAAAAAATAGATTCCCAAATCACACCATGCAAAACAGTAAATTCCATGGAGATTAAGGGCATAAACATAAAAATAAGACAATTCTAAGGTTTTGGAAGAAAAGATAGGAAACTCTCTTTACGCTTCTGCATAGGAAATACTTTAAACAGTCATAGAAATAAAAAAAATCATAAAGGATAAGAAACATAACTATTTATGATCAAAGGAATATTTCTTTGACATTAATGATTATTAAGTTTTAATAATATGCTGACTTGCACTCCCTAGAGGTCACAGGTGGTCTTTTTTAAAAAAGATTCTATCTAATTGAGGAGAGAGAGAACAAAGGGGGAGGAGGGGCAGCAGGCAGAAGGAGAGGGAGAAGCAGGCTTGCAGCCCAAACAAGGATCCTGATGTGGTGCTCTATCCCAGGATCCTGGGATCCTGACCTAAGCAGAAGGCAGATGCTTAACTTACTGAACCATCCAGTCATCCACAGATAGTCTTAAATATGCTCAAATGGCTATATATTTTTGTGAAATGTGCACTGACATGATAATTTCATTTCAATTGGCTTACACCAGGGATGGGCAAATTCAGCTTACTGTTTTTGTAAATAGATTTTTATTAGAACACAACCACACTCATTCCATTTCCTATTGCCGGTGGATGCCTTGGTGCTACAATGACAGAGTTGAATAGCTGAGAAAGAGACCTTAAGGTTCTCAAGCCCTAAAACATTTACTATCTAATTCTTTTCAGAAAAAGTTTGCCAACCCCTCATTTATATCACCTTCTCCCCTGTGCTGGGACTTTCGCTGTTACATTTCCTTCCATGTCAGGAGGCAGTGTATTAGCCGGGGTCACTTTTGCAACTGGCTGAAGAAGGCTTGAATTGAGGATACTTACATAGAATTTAGATTTAATTGCATACATTTAGGTGACTTGCAATAACTTCTGTGCATGGAAACAAAACATTATTGAAATTAAAGTGCCTGGAACCAACCTGTAAAAAAATTCTTCCACATACCAGGCAGACACAAAATGTACAAGGGTTTGGTTTTCAAAATGGAAGTTCTCTTCTGTCAGAAATATTCTTATTAATGCAGTGTTATAATTACAAACACACCACACATTTTTAAAAACTTTCCCTTGGGCATTCAGTTAAATAAAATTTATCAGAATTCTGGTGCTTAAAGAGCCCCAGTTTTTAACTACTCCAAACAGGGAGTTTATCTGTAATCAAAGTCTCAGGCTTTATGCATCTCAACTCTCTTATTCTTTTTTTTTTAATTTAATTTAATTTTAGTTTTTTTCAGTGTTCCAAAATTCATTGCTTATGCACTACACCCAGTGCTCGATACAATACGTACCCTCCACAATACCCACCACCACCAGGCTCACCCTACCCTAAACTGCTCCTCTCCAAAACCCTCAGTTTTCTTCGGAGAGTCCATAGTCTCTCATGGTTTGCTTCCCCCTCCAATTTCCCCCACTCACTTCTCTTCTCCATCTCCCAGTGTCCTCCTTGTTATTCCTGATGCTCCACAAGTAAGTGAAACCATATGATAATTGACTCTCTCTGCTTGATTTACTTCACTCAGCATAATCTCCTCCAGTCCCATTCATGTTGATAAAAAAGTTGGGTATTCATCCTTTCTGATGGAGGCATAATACTCCATTGTATATATGGACCATGTCTTCTTTATCCATTTGTCTGCTGAAGGGCATCTTGGCTCTTTCCACAGTTTGGCAACTGTGGCCATTGCTGCTATGAACATTGGGGTACAGGTGGCCCTTCTTTTCACCACATCTGTATCTTTGGGGTAAATACCCAGTAGTACAATTGCAGGGTCATAGGGAAGCTCTATTTTTAATTTCTTGAGGAATCTCCACACTGTTTTCCAAAATGACTGCACCAATTTGCATTCCCATCAACAGTGTAAGAGTGTTCCCCTTTCTCCAAATCCTCTCCATCACTTGTTGTTTACTGTCTTGTTAATTTTGGCCATTCTAACTGGTGTAAGGTGGTATCTCAATGTGGTTTTCATTTGAATCTCCCTGATGGCTAATGATGATGAACAATTTTTCATGTGTCTGTTAGCCATTTGTATGTCTTCTTTGGAGAAGTGTCTGTTCATGTCTTCTGCCCATTTTTTGACATGATTATCTGTTTTGTGTGTGTTGAGTTTGAGAAGTTCTTTATAGATCTTGGATATCGGCCCTTTGTCTGTAGTGTCATTTGCTAATATCTTCTCCCATTCTGTGGGTTGCCCCTTTGTTTTGTTGACTGTTTCCTTTGCTGTGCAGAAGCTTTTGATCTTGATGAAGTCCCAAAAGTTCATTTTGCTTTTCTTTTCTTTCTCTTTGGAGACATATCTTGAAAGAAGTTGCTGTGGCTGATATCAAAGAGGTTACTGCCTATGTTCTCCTCTAGGATTTTGATAGATTCCTGCCTCATATTGAGGTCTTTTATCCATTTCAAGTTTATCTTTGTGTATGGTGTAAGAGAATGGTCAGGTTTCATTCTTCTACACAGAGCTGTCCAATTTTCCCAGCACCTTTTATTGAAAAGACTGTCCTTTCTCCAATGTGTATTTTTTCCTGCTTTGTTGAAGATTATTTGACCATAGAGTTGAGGATCCATATCTGGGGTCTCTACTCTGTCCACTGGTCTATGTGTCTGTTTTTGTGCCAGTACCATGCTGTCTTTGTGATCACAGCTTTGTAGTAAAGCTTGAAATCAGGTAATGTGATGCCCCCAGTTTTGTTTTTCTTTTTGAACATTTCCTTAGCAATTTGGGGTCTCTTCTGGTTCCATAAAAATTTTAGGATTGTTTGTTCCAGCTCTTTGAGAAATGCCAGTGAAATTTTGATCGGGATGACATTGAAAGTATGGATGGTTCTAGGCAGTATAGACATTTTAACAATGTTTATTCTTCTGATCCATGAGCATGGAATGGTTTTACATCTTTTTGTGTCTTCTTCAATTTCTTTCATGAGTGATCTGTAGTTCTTTGAGTACAGAACCTTTACCTCTTTGGTTAGGTTTATTCCCAGGTATCTTATGGTTCTTGGTGCTATAGTAAATGGAATCGATTCTCTAATTTCCCTTTCTATATTTTCATTGTTAGTTTATAAGAAAGCAATTGATTTCTATACATTGATTTTGTATCCTGCCACATTACTGAATTGCTATATGAGTTCTAGTAGTTTGAGGGTGGAGTCTTTTGGATTTTCCATATAAAGTATCATGTCATCTGCAAAGAGAGAGAGTTTGACTTCTTCTTTGCCAATTTAAAAACTTTTATTTCTTTTTGTTGTCTGCTGTTGCTAGGACTTCTTGTACTATGTTGAACAACAATGGTGAGAGTGCACATCCTGTTGTCATGTTCCTGATCTCTAAGGGAAGGCTGTCAGCGTTTCCCCACTGAGGATGATATTCGCTGTGGGTTTTTCATAGATAGATTTCATGAAATTGAGGAATGTTCCCTCTATCCCTATAGTTTGAATCATTTTAATTAAGAACGGATGCTGCATCGTGTGAAATGCTTTTTCTGCATTAGTTGAGAGGACCATGTGGTTCTTCTCTTTTCTGTTATTGATTTGTTCTATCACATTGATTGATTTGTGAATGTTGAGGCAGAAGATAGAATTAGTGATCTAGAGAACAGACTGATAGAGAAAAAGAATCAGGAGGAGGCCAGGAAAAAACAGTTTAGAAGTCATGAAAACAGAATTAGGGAAATAAATGATGCCATGAAATAGTCCAATGTCAGAATTACTGGGATCCCTGAGGGGGAGGAGAAAGAAAGAAGACTAGAAGATATAAGTTAAACAAATTCTCCAGGAAAATTTTCCCAGTCTGGGGAATGGAACCAGCATTTGTGTCCTAGATGTAGAAAGATAACCCAAGATGAATGAATCTAGGAAGACCTTGAGGTACTTGATTGCAAGACTGACAAATCATAATTTTAGACAAGAGCTTTTGAGAGCAGCTAGGGGGAAGATATTCCTTATGTACACAAGAAGGTCCATCAGAATAACGTCAGACCTGTCCACAGAAACGTGGCAAGCCAGAAAGGGTTGGCAAGACATATTCAGGGCACTAAATGAGAAGAACATGCAGCCAAGAATACTTTATCCAGCAAGGTTGATATTCAAGATGGATAGAGAGATAAAGAGCTCCCAAGACCAGCAAGGTTTAAAAGAGTATGTGACCACCAAGCCAGCACTATAAGAAATATTAAGGGGGGTTCTATAAAAGAAGAAAGAACCCCAGAATTTCATAGAACAGAAATTTACAGAGACCATCTATGGAAACAAAGACTTCACAGGCAACATAATGTCAATAAAAATGTACCTTTCAATAATCACTCTCAATGTGAACAGCCTAAATGCTCCCATAAAATGGTACAGGGTTGCAGATTGGATAAAATGACAGGATCTGTCTATATGTTGTCTATAAGAGACTCATTTGGAATCTAAGGATACATCCAGACTGAAAGTGAGGGGATGGAGAAGCATCTTTCATACCAATGGACCTCAAAAGAAAGCTGAGGTAGAGATTCTCATATCAGATAAATTAGATTTTAAACTAAAGGCTGTAGTCAGAGATAAAGAAAGACATTACATCATCCTTAAAGGGTCTATCCACCAAGAAGTTCTAACAATTATAAATATTTATGCCCCTAATATTGGGGCAGCCAACTACATAAGACAACTGTTAAACAAGATAAAGAGTCATATTGATATGAATACATTAATAGTAGGGGATCTTAACGTGCCACTCTCAGTAATAGACAGATCATCCAAGCCGAAAATCAATAAAGAAACAAGAGCATTGAATGACACATTGGACCAGATGGACCTCATAGATATATACAGAACATTCCACCCTAAAACAATAGAATACTTATTCTTCTTGAGGGCATATGGAACTTTTTCCAGAATAGACTACATACTGGGTCACAAATCAGGGCTCAACTGATACCAAAAGACAGATTATTCCCTGCATATTCTCAGACCACAATGCTTTGAAACTGGGACTCAACCACAAGAAAAAGTTTGGAAGGAATTCAAACACCTGAAAGCTAAAGACCACCCTGTTTAAGAATGTTTGGATTAGCCAGGAAATCAAAGAAAACTTAAACAATTCATGGAGACCAGTGAGAATGAAGACAGTTCGGTCCAAAACCTATGGGATATTGCAAAGGTGGTCCTAAGGGGAAAATACATAGCCACCAAGCTTCCCTCAAAAAAAAAAAAAAAACAAACAAACAAACAAAAAAAAACAGAAAAATCCAGGATACACCTTAAAAAACTGGAGAATCAACAACAAATTAAGCCAACCCCACATACAAGAAGAGAAATAGTTAAGATTAGAACAGAGATCAATGAGATAGAAACTAGGGATACAGTAGAGCATATCAACGAAACTAGAAGCTGTTTTTTTGAAGGAATCAATAAGATCAATAAATCATTGGCCAAACTATTCCAAAAGCAAAGAGAGAAGATCCAAATTAATAAAATTATGAATGAAAAGGGAGTGATCATGACTAACACCAAGGAAATAGAAATAATCATCAGAAATTGTTATCAACAATTATATGCCAATAAGTTAAGCAACCTAGATGAAATGGATGCATTCCTGGAAACCTATAAACTTCTAAAACTGAATCAGGAAGAAATTGACAACCTGAATAGACAAATATCTAGTAACGAGATTGAAGCAGTGATCAAAAACCTCCCAAAAAACAAGAGCCCAGGACCCGACGGATTCCCTGGAGAATTCTACCAAACATTCAAAGAAGAAATAATACCTATTCTCCTGTACCTGTTTCCAAAGCTAGAAACAGAAGGTAAAAACTTCCAGAATCTTTTTATGAAGCCAGCATTACCCTGACCCCCAAACCATGCAAAGACCCCACCAAAAAGGAGAATTTCAGACCAATATCCCTGATGAGTACAGATGCCAACTTTCTCAATAAGATCCTAGCTAATAGGATCCAACAGTACTTTAAAAATATTATCCACCATGACCAGGTAGGATTTATCCATGGGATGCAAGGGTGGTTCAACATTCACAAATCAATCTCAATTTTAAATAATAAAGTGAAAATTTTTATCAACCAATCTATAGAAAAGATGAAATTAACTTTCTATCCTCTATAGAAAATGTTACAAAATCTTTGATATATGACAAAATCATCAGGGATTTGTGACATTTATGATATTTATAATCTCTTTCATATTTGTGGTTCATCGTGATTTCTTTTCTCATTCAAAATATTTACTTTCATATTTGAAATTGTTTTTATAATTGTACTTTATTTTTTAAGAAGCCTTTGGAAATTGTATAATTTTGCCCACAAATCATGGATCTGATCCTCTATATGTAGGGAAAATAGAAAGTTTCCATAAACTTTGTTAAGGGTTTATGGTAAATGGTAAACCTTAGAAACACATTTTCACGTATATAACAGGATTAACATTAAGGTATCCAGACTAATTTACAAAAACAAAACAAAATTTTAAAAAACCTTATATTGAGAAGAAAAGAAAACCCATATATTTTCTAATTTTTATCATCACAAGCAAAACAACTGACCAAATTGGCTTAAAAAATAAGAAGTTCAAAATAAATTAGCCTCTAGTTCTTTTTATTAGCCTAGGATCTGGCTACTGTTCTTCCTCATTTCTGATGATTCCCAGCCCTTGGGTTGATTTTCCTCATGGATTCAAATGGTTGCCAGGAGTTTCTCAGGTTACATGACTCCTATTCACATATCATCACAAAAGTAAGTCCTGAGCTTTACATTGACTGAAGCACCCATGAATCGATAATCTCTGTAAGGACTGACTGGTTTAGATCTGTGTTACCTGAAATCAATTATTTCCACAAGAAGGATGGGATTACCCTAACTATCTTCTGCTAATCCCCTTGGAAAAAGCTAATTCTATTCAAGCAACACAGTGGGGCCAATGAGTATTGTGGAAAACATAAAAAACAAACTGGGTAATTGACAAAGGAATAAATGTGTTTCTCAAAAAAAAAAAAGATACAAATAAGTTGTAAACTTAAACAGAAAGCTGAGAGATGGGCACAAAGTAGTTTATAATACAATTCTGTTCAGGTATTTTTTTTTTTTTTAAGATTTTGTTTGTCTGAGAGAGACAGCATGGAAGGAGGGACAGAGGAAGAACAGAGAAAGAATCTCAAGCAGACTCTGCACTGAGCACAGAACCTGACAAGGGACTCAATCCAGGACCTTGAGATGATGACCTGAGCCAAAACCAAGAGCTGGACGCTCAAGACTGAGCCAAGCAGACACCTCCTATTCTGTTCAGTTTGGGAAATATTTGAAAATATCCATAATGAAACATTATTTTAAAATTTCCCATCATGATTGTGGACTTTTATATTTTTCTTTGTGAATTTTTGTCTTACATGAAGCTATAATATTCAATAAATAAATATTTAGAACTATGAGGTTCTTGTGATGAACTTATCATTAATAATTATATTATGTGTTGCTTTTTTTTAGTAATGGTATAATGGTTTGGGGCCTGAAGTCTATTTTGTCAAATATTAATATAATTTCATAATCTTTTTTTTCTGGCTAGTATTTGCTTGATACTAATTTTTCATCATTTGACTTCCAATCATCTGTGTCTATATGTTTTAATTCTCCTATACAACATAAAATTGGGTTACTTTAAGCTACTTTAATTGTCCTTTACTTGGTAAATTTAGTTCATTTACAGTACTGTTGAAAAAATGAGAGAAGCATTCACTTATATCCACAGGCAGGCCTGGGAATAAGAGATAACTTTGTATTTCTAGGAGCTCAGCTGGCACTCACAGCTGGGTTAATGTTCTCATAGGTCTGTGATCATGACGGAGAAAAACACAAATAAGAACTTCCCATTAATCATTTATAGCAAAACAAAAATATTGTCCAAACCAAAAAAAGGGCCAAATAATTCCCTTGTCTGATTAATGTTAGTAACTGCTGCTTCCATACTAATTACAGATTTAACCCCCACTTCTTTTTCTTGCTTCTTAGATAAAATTAAGATACCCTTACAAAGAATTTTCCCTACTTTCTAACAATATTCAGTTCAGAGCAAATCAAACCCCAGTCATCCCACAATCATTCAACGTGACCAAATCTTTTAAGTTTCTACTAAACCCTCCTTGCATAACCTGTGGTTCCCTGTGGTATTCTCTCATCCTTGTGACAGCCAATAAATGCAACCTTCTTGGCTACGGGTAGGTGTCCAGGGGTCCTAAGCAGATGGGCATTAACACTGTAATCCGTAGATATATTTGAACTTATTTCTACTCATCTTAGTAAGCAATTTTGTTTGCATCCTCTTTTTTATATTTCTTTCCCTCTTGCCTTGTCTTTTGGATTTCTTTTCTTCATCTCATTCAGTGTTTTTTTCTATTTTGAGGTGTTCTTTATTAATTCTTCAACATTTGCCCTATTTTAGTGTTCATATTTCATGTATAAGATTATGTTTTCCAGTCTTTTATTTATAACCTCTTCCCCACTACACATGAAGTAGGTATTATTATTATAATACAATCCATATATGTTGAGTGTGTTTAAGTATTTATCATTATATTTGCTAACCACTTCTTTATTCCATATAGACCTTCCATTTAGGTTCATTTATTTAACATACATTATTTAACTTTTCTTTACAAAATGTAACTTTGGTAAGTTTTTTCATTAATTATTATTTCTTACTTCCTTTTAAAAGTTGTTTTACTTGGTATAAGGTTATACAGTACCTTTCATTTCTCTCAGCACACTGAAGATACTCCACTGTCTTCAGCTCTCTTTCAGCCATCAAGCTAATTGTCAGTTATTTATTGATATTTGGTCTTTTTTTCTATAGCCATTTTTCAGGCTTTTCTATTTTCTTTGGTATTGGCAGTTTTACTAGTAAAGGTCTCAATTTCTATTTATTCATCTGGCTTGGAGCATGCCAGACTTCCTAGATCTCAATGCCCATATCTTTCAAAAAGTCTGGAAATTTTCGGCCATTTTATCTTTGGATTTTCCTTTTTCTCTATTTTGTTATCTTCCTATAAACTGCAGTTAAAGTTATTTTAGACCTTCTGATGCTTTTCTCCTAGTCTCTTACCCTCCTTTTATATTTTTAATCTATTATATGTGCTCTGGATTATTTTCTCAGGTTTCTTTTCTAGGATACTTGTCTTCATCTGCATCACCTCTTCTGTTTAAGCTCAACATTAAGTTTTAAAATTCAATTACATTTCCATTATAAGAGTTCTATTTGTTAATGTATGCTTGTTCTCTAATCATAATTTTATATTCCCTTGTTATTTTAAAAGATATTAATAAAGTTTTTAAAATTTTGTGTCTAAATCCAACATCTGGAGTATTTGTCATTCTGTATGTATAGTCCCTTATTTCCGCTGGATCCTAGCCCTGATGCTTTTATCCTGACGAGTTTTATGATATTTTATGACAAAATGCCCTTTTACTTGGAACTTTGTGGGATTCTTTGAAACCTGAATTAACTTGGAGTTCCTTCAGAGAGAATTTGCATTTGTTTCTGCTGAACATCTATAATCACTACCAACCAGAGACCATTTTAACTTAAGTTTTGTATTTGAGGTTTTTCACACCATAATGTTAACATAAATTTAGACTATAATCCTGTAGGAGGTCTAGAATATAAATATGAATTCTCAGGGCATATATTTTTTTTTTTTTATCTATCCACTGACGAAATCGAAATAGGCAACTTACCTTGCTGTCTCTTTCTTCATGAGGGGTCTATTTTTCTTTTACTAAGAGTAGAAACCTTTGATTTCCCAGCTTTATTCATGAATTTTCTATTGAATTCCTCACCTTCATTGGAAGCAATGGAGTCATCAAAAAAAGCTTTAAGGTGTCTAGAGGGTTGCTAGAAATATTCATATCAAAACCCATGATGGCATTGGCTTACCTCCTAGGGTTCTGTGAATTTGTTATTTCATGCCAGCTCAATAATATATTTTAAACTTAATTTATAGTTTTTTTTTTTAAGTAGACAGTTTGCTTTGAAAACCTAATCTGTCATACTGCTTGATTCCAAAACCAGCTTAATGTCTTTAAATGTAAAAGGCATGATATATATAAAAGGCATGATATGTGTAAAAGACAGCTGTGCAGTACTGCTATGGTAAGGACTCTTAAGTTCAGGATACCATCTCCCAAACTGTATTTTTTGGAAGCTAATGTCTTACACAATGTTGATTGATATTATTCCAGAAAAAGTGTTCTAGTGACAGAATATTGTGGAAATTCTTCATGTACTTTTCCCCTCTTGGTGAGACTTATGCCTATTAACAGAAGAGGGTTACTGAGAAGACTTATAATAAAAGAACCTTATGAAATGTATTTAACCAAATATTTTTCAGCCATACTTTATCAAGGAATCTATTTTTGTAGAAGAACACCAATGTCCATAGAACATAGTTTGGAAAATATGGTGCAAAGAAATAATGAGCATTACTCTACTTTCTCTTTGAAGGAACAAAATATAGTTTCCTCACATCAAGAAGCATATCATGCATGGGAAAATAAAGGTCATGGAAGAAAGAGTGTTAGGGTATGTGCAAAAGTTCTGTGGAGCAAGGAAGGGACTATATTGTGTACTATTAAGAAAAATTAGTGCTACTTTTCTATAGGTGCTGTCATGGGCACCTAGGAAAAGTTTAGAAATAACTTAGATCTAGAGGGGAAAAAAGGCAAACATGTAAATTAAAAAAAAAAAGAAAAAGAACTCTTTAAGAGGTTTGAACAAATGAATCTGTTTTGCATGATCATGTATTTCTTTATCACCTTGTGGAATGATGAAGAACTTAGACTATAAACCTAGAAGACCTAAGTTGAAGTTCTGGCTCCATCTCCCACTTTATCCTCTGTCTACTTGCCTCATCTCCACACCTATAAGATGAACTAATTCTTAGTTCATTAGCCCCTTAGGGGGCTAATTCATTAGGAAACACATGTGTCATTTTATGTAAGAGTGTCAAGATTGAGTTGGGGAGGGGAGAAGAACTATAACTGGTGTGTCAACATCTCTTTCCATGTCATTTCTTTTGGAAAGTACAAGACAATCTTGAGCTTCCTTGAGTGTAGGTTCGATAGGAACCACTGAGAGGTGAGAGACTATGGAGAAGTAGCAGAAAATTAGAAGCTAAGAAAAGCCATAAGGAAATGGACAGGGTTGTGGCAGTTCCCAAGAATAGAAAGATTATTATTGCTCATTTTCATGGCACTAAAATGTCCTTTAGAGTGGGATGGCTGCAGGGACTATTTAGAAGTAAAATCTGATAATAGCCCTTATGCTGAGTGTCTTCAAGCAACTGTTGGGTTTGAGATTGAGTGTGTTCATGGTGACCAAGGAGGAAAAAAAGCCAGGGGAACCCAAATAAAATCCTGAGTTCTTTTAAAAACTTGGGAGCCAAAAAAGACCCAATCATGGAAACGGAATAGAAAATTCCTGCCCATGTGGAAAATTTGTTTTTGAAAATTGTATCTTTTTATAGGCCCATGTTTTGTGGTAGAGTATCACCCCCTTCAGCAGTTGTAAATAAATTTGGATTGAATTTGACAATAATTAGACTGAAAGGTCATTTCTAAACAATAGCAACAATAGGAGCCAATGTAATTCTATCTTCTAACAGGTTATTGTAATTATTAACCTGTTTATTTTTTTAATTTTTAAAGATTTTATTTATTTATTTATTTATTTGAGGGAGAGAGAGTGTGCATGAGAGAGAGAGGACACAAGCAGGGGTGTGGGACAGAGGGAGAGGGAGAAGCAGACACCTTGCTGAGCCATACGTGGGACTGGAACACAGGACCTTGGGATCATGACCTAAGCTTAAGACAGACACTTAACTAACTGAAACACCCCAGGTGCCCCATTAACCTGTTACTTAAAATTGCATTTCTCTGCTCTTGTTTTCCCATTTCGTGTTCTTTTTTCCATGCTGTTTACTGCTTTTTGACATTCTATACAAGTCACTAATTCAATGTATTTATTGTTTATTTTCTGGAACTGAAAAGGGCAGGGATTTTTGTCTATCTGGTCCACTAATTAACCCCCAAAACCTAGAAGATTGACTTATATTTGGCAAGAGCTCAGTAAAGATTTGATGAATAAATAAGTATTTGATAGGAACAGAACTTCACAGTTTGTAAAACAAGGGGAGCATTTGGTTTTGTTTTCCAGAGAAAACACCCAAGTTGGTTTTAGGCACAAGCAGAAGTATTTGCAACTCTTATGTCAATTTATGTGAATATAATAAAATTCCTCAGGGGTATAAGAGCCCAGGTAAACAAGACAAAACAAAAAATAAAAGCAAATTCCATTTTTTTTCTTCTTCACACTTCACACTACAAACACAATAAATCTTTTGTAGCTGTGATTTCATGAAAAAGTGAGAAAGAAGGGCCAAACAATCCAGCCAAGCTAAACAAAGATAAATAACCTAGCAAACTTTCATTTTCATCTACTATGTGTCAAGTTAAACTGGCCTCTGTGTGTTATTTTAATTAAAAATTATCCTCTTGAGTACAAATGAGAAAGAAAAATGCAACCATTGGCTAATCTATAAATTATTTTAAACAATGTTTCTGGAAACTTAATGCTGATGGCATATTCTGTTTGTTAATAGTCCTCTACTTCAGAGAAAATTACTCTCTGCCATTTGCTTAATTTGCTACATAGTACACATTGACTTATTTAGATCGAATGGTGTTGAGTAGAATATGAACTTTGAATATTTCCAGCTACATTACTAATATTCCTTCTGTGGCAAGTTTTATCCTTAAGAAAATACAGCTAAGTGGTGCCTGGGTGGCTCAGTCTGTTGAGCACCTGACTCTTGATTTCAGTTCAGGTCATGATCTCAGAGTTGTGAGATCGAGAGCCCTGCACTCGGGCTCCACATTCCTCATGGTGTCTGTCCAAGATTCTCTTCTCCTTTCCCTCTGCCCCTCACTCAGCCTGTGCATAGGCTTTCTCTCTCTAAAATAAATAAATAAATCTTTAAAAAAAAAAAAGAAAATACAGCTATTTTTTCCCAACATTTCTTCCTGTAAGACTATACACTATACACACTATATACTTAGAAGCATACCGATTTGAATAACACATGTTTTCTGCCCAATTTTATATTCACAGGTAATTAAGTACTGGGAAATTTTATTTTATAATTGTTCTTAGCCATCTGCTGAAAAGTTACTTACAAAAAATTATTGACATCCTCTTAATTAGTCCTACTTTTAAGAAAAACTTTAAACCCACAATTTTTAACTATAAAGTCTCTAAAACTCTAAGATTTAAACGACTTTACATTCTATGCTTCACTGAGTGCTGGAGGATGAAGAGGAGGAAATAACTGCTCATGAAGGAAATAATTCTAAATCAAGTTTTTCAAAACGTCAAAAGATTGAAAATAAAATGATTACAAAATAACTTCCAAATGCCTGACAAGCTCTACAGCTTAATAAAATTAGATTGTATTAAATGTTTTTCACAGCCTGACATTACTGTGCTCATGATATCTCTATAAAATAATAGTGATGCTGTGAGATAGTCAAATCCATATTTGCTATCTAGCATTTGGCTGCACGGCTGTAGTTAATTAATCAATAGACAAGAATATAGAAAATAGAAAATATGCTTCATTGAAAAGAAACTGATGTGATAGAACAAAATCTATTTATTACCACCTTATCTTATATATACAAATTCCTTCTGAAGTTAGTTTCTTCAGCCTGTGACCATTGTTTATTACTGTCTTCATTCAAACTTGAGTGTTTTGCCATTGTAACCGTACTAATTCTGTCTGTACTAAATTCAGCCCAGAAGGAAGAGAAGTGGAAGAGAACCCCTCCTGTAGGCTGCAGGATTCAATGTTTTACTCAAATAGCATTTGAAGCAATAAATTCCAATTTAAACCTAACAAAATTAGCCACACTGTCAATGAGAAATATGTACAAAGATACTTGAATGAGAAATTACCAAATTTTGGGAGTTTAAATTTGATAAATCTGTTTGGAACAGAGGAATGATAATAAAATCAATTTACACCGAATAAAATAGATGAGAGTGAGAGGGAGCTGGAGGTATTAATTTAGGAATGATTCTGCAATTTACTTCTCTACGAATTAGAAAGCTTACTAAATTTCAATCATCTTTGAAATCCAGGTTCTGTCTGTTTTGCAATAAAATGATATGTTTGGGTTGTTTTGCTAATAATGATGGTGTTTGAATTGAGATGAACCATTGAGTATTTTGCCTGATAATACACAGTAAGCAAATATGTAAGGGAGAAACAAACCGAAATCTTCAAAAGAAGACCCTAAATCTTGATTCTATTTATTTCAACCTTTTTACTTTTTACTAATAATTTTGTCTCCAGTCTTCTATCAGGACACCCTTGGTCAATAACTACCCCTCCATAATTTCAGTTTCAATCATCCATTCTCTGACTACTACCTTCCATCTTTCCAGCTTACTTCCTTTCACAGTTAATTCACAATGGCTCATAAGACTCTGGAGAGTTCTAACCTACTTTTACCTTTCAGGCACCACCCCTTTGAACTTCTCAATTTACTCTTGTGTCAGTTCTACTGAAACACTTGGGCTCCCTCCCTGAGATCTTTGTACTTGCTACTCTTCTTCTGGGATTGCTCTTACTCTGAAGATGTGGCTAGGACTGAAGGGTCTGCTTCCAGATCTCGTTGGCAGGAGGCTTCAGTAGGTCCCCACACAGGTCATTTGGCAGGGCTGTTCATGACCGGCTGTGTTCTGTGAAAAACTGAGTCCTGCCTATGCTCAAGAGGAGGGAAATTCAACTCCACCTGTTTAAGGAACAAGTATCAAAGAATGTGTTGGCATGTTTTGTTGTTGTTGTTGGCATATTTTTAAAACCATCCAGGCTCATCTCTTATATCCATGCAATCTCTACTCCAAAACCAACTTATTAGCAAGAGTTTTATTGTCCACATTATATAAAATAGAAAGCTTTCCCCCCAGGCACTTCCCTTAACTGCTTCATTTGCTTCTTAATGTTTATGACCATCTAAAATATTAAATGTTTATTTAATTATTTGTTCATTTTTTTGCCTTCTCCAATCCCCAGCTTATCTATAGGCTCCAATAGGAAAATAAATTTATGTGTTTTATTTGTTGCTGTATTCCCAATACTTCAAACAGTACCTGGCATAATGGACAAAATCAATAAATATCTACAGAATGAATAAATGAATAATAAAAACATATGTTCTGTGGCTATTGAAAGATGCTAATTGGCTTTTGGTTGGCTCTACCTTAGCTTCTCCTTGTGTTCATTCTTTGCCACAAGAAACCCCCAAGAGGTCAGGAAATTTTCCTTTGCATTATTCAGGAGTACATACAATTATCAGATCCAGGCTCTCCCTCAGGCTGCAAATATGATAGTAGCATTAGTTGTTTCTGACACAGGGACACGGTCTCCCAAATTCTTACATCAAAGGTCTGGTTTTTATTTTATAGAGGGAAAAGGAAAATGGAGGAAAGGAGGAAGTTCTTTTCTCCTTTTTTTTTTTTTTAAAAAAAAAAAGATAAATATTCCGGCAATTATGTGCATTTGTGAATCACTCTAATTTCAGCTTCAGTATTCAGATGAGTGGCAGGACAATCTATGTTTCTCTTGATTCCCTTCTCCAATAAAACATCTGGCTACATACTAGAATTTTCATTAAAGGAGCACAGGGAGCTTCAACATAATTCATCTCTAAGTCTTTTTCTGGCAAGTTCTTGTAGGAAACAATCTTCCCTTTAATATGAATCTGATACTCTTTTTCTGGCATAAGAATTACATTCATCTGGTATAATGAAGGTTTGTTTTTGAAGAGAGGGACCTTTTGCCAACAAGATGAGAGGAATGTGGGGGAGGATGGATGTTATATTGTTAGAGGATGATTTATTATTATTTTCAAAACTCTGAGGAGAGAGACTCAACCTTGTCAGCCCTGATTTATGTTTGTTCATTCTGTGATTCAATAGGAAGGTCAGGTGAGCTTTACTGAAATGTTTTGTTATATATTTTTCTACTGAGTGCAATGAAAAGCATCCTACACCCTTGATCCCCATTCCACTGTTAAGAGTTAAGCATTCATTGAATGGATGCTGCATATCATTACGTCTAAAAAAGCTATTAATTCATCTATATATGTACCTGAACTCAAAATGGATGAACAAGTCTGGGGGATCTTGAGGTCAGATTATTAATAGGGAGATTAAGGTATATGGAAAACCCTATATTTGGAAAAGTCTTGCAATTCATTTTATGGGGAAGCTAAGTTTTAATCAAAATCTCAAAATATTTTACTATTTATGAAGTTTTGTCTACAAATCCATGAGTCCCAAAATCTTCCACTTAGAAGCAAATATAGAAACATCTCCTAATGGAGAACATAAAAATCAGAGCTGAAATGTAACCGGATTATTTCAGTGTGACTTGGGCTTGAAAAGTGGTAGAGCAGTAAATGAAAAGACATGTAATTACCAAGAAAAAATTCATAATCTCTAATACATAGGGGAAAAGAGTATATGGTAATAATGACATTTCAAAATAGTAAGAAAAAGAGATGGTATTGTTTAAAAAAATAGTTGGAACAACACTTTAGCAGTATGAAAAAATAGAGCTAGGTATGTAATTCATTCTTTATACAAAACGTAGTTGCATAAATATGAGTAATTTTGCTGATCATGTTCATGGGAGTAGTCTTCTTAATCAAGATATACAACATAAACACCAGAAAGAGTAAATTTAATAAACTTGATATTATTAAAGTCCTGGTTTTATTACGTGTAAGTATATTTGTGTGTGTGTGTCTGTACTGCATTCTCTTACTTGAGACTTGTCTTACTTTCTTTATGGTCTTTCTTTTGATGAACATGACTTCCTAATTTTAATAAAGTTAAATTCTCATATTTGGGTTTTATATCCAGTTCTGTTATAAAGTTCTATAAAGTTCTGTTATATCCAGTTCTATAATATCCAGTTCTGTTATATCCAGTCCTGTTCAAAAGCTTTTCCCCACCCCAAAGCCACAAGGGTAATGTTCTTTGTATTTTGTGGAAGGTTTATTATTTTACATTTTACACCTAGATCTATGATCTAACTTGAATGTGAGTTAAATGTCAGGATTATTTTCATGATTATCTATCTGTAACATTTGGTAAGTTTTAATTTCATAGGAATTTTCTAATATACATAGGAATTTACAAATGTATATTTTTGGTATTCATAAAATTTATTGTATTTCTTGTGTAATGTTTTTGTCAGATTTTGAAAGTTCTTGATCACTATCTCTTCATATTTCATCTGTTCTATCCTTTATCCTTTCCTTCTATAATTTAATTTATATACATATTATGTATGTCCCATATGTCTTTCATGCTAATTCTATATTTTACATATTCTTTTTCTTTTCATGCTTCGTTTTGATTATTTTATGCTAACTTGTGTTTTATTTCATGTTCTTTTCCAGTATGTATTTTTAATTTTAGTTATCATATGTCAGTTTTAGGTTCTCTTATGTTTCATCTTATAAACTATTTTCTTGAACATATGTATAACTGTTATTGTAAAACTTACGTTTAATAACTACAATATATGGATCAGTTGTGGGCTTGTTTCTATTATATATTTGATTTAGCTGTGGTTTATACAAATATTATTAATACACTATTTGTACTTTAAAAATATTTTAGTATTTGCTCTAGGTTTTACAAAATGTATCTTTAACACATTAGAGTTTCAAATAATATGCCATTTCAAATTCAATGTAAAAAACTTACAAGAATACACTTCCATTCCTCCTGTCTTTTATACTATTTTCAAACATTTTACATTTATATATGTTAAAAATCTGACAATACATTATTAAATTTTTTACTTTAAATGTCAATTAGTTTTTAATAGAATTTTAAAATGAAAGCAAAATTGTATTTTTTTCTCATCATTACCACTTTTGAGGTTTTCTATTAATTTGTGTATATTGATGGTTCTTAGTGGGGGAGTAGATATTATTTTGCCTTCTAGGAGGTTTGGCAATGTCTATAGACATTTTCGGTAGTCACAGCTCTTCTGGTGGAGGGAGGAGTTTTGTACTGGCAGTTAGTGGGTACAGGCCAAAAATGCTGAAGATAGGCTATAGTGAGCATGAATCCCCCTCTGCAAGGAATTATCTTGTTTTAATGTCAATAGTTCCAATTTTGGTGTGAATCCAAGGTTCCATGGTAAATACAGAAGATCTGTAGTATACTGTGATATAGGTCAGATGGTGATGGATAATCAGCTTTGTGTGTGAAAATCTTACCCTCACTTGCATCTTTGGAACATATTTTCATTAGGTGTAGAATTCTACATTTAAGAGTATTTCATTTCAGTACTTTGAAGAAATCATTTCATGCTTTCTGGTTTGCATAATTCTGTCAACTCTTCAGTCATTGTTTCACTGTTGGTAATAAATACTTTTCTCTGGCTGATTTTAAGATTTTCTCCTTATTTCAATAATTTGAATATGACATTTTAAAATATTTTATTTATTTATTTGAGCGAGAGAAAGAGAGAGAGCATGAGCAGGGGGAGGGACAGAAGAAGAGGGAGAAGCAGACTCCCTGCTTAGCAGAGAAACTGGCTTAATCCTAGGACCCTGGGATCATGACCTAAGCTGAAGGCTTAACTGACTAAGCCACTCAGGCACCCCTAAAAATATTTCTGTATTGAATTTTTCATTTTTAGGTGTTCTATTTTTACAATAACTGTTTTAAAGCCCTTGTCTGACAGCAGACATGAGACTGTGCCTCAGAGACTTTTTACTATATAGAGAATAATTGGCTAAGGGTCCCACTGCTCTTTGAAACCATCACCATATTTGCACCAAAGCCATGTCTCTCAAAGGTTACTCCCTGCTGATGACTGAGTATGGCTGAACTCCTAAGTCAGGTTCGTTCCTGGGAGACAAGGCATGTTTTAAGTAGGTGACTTTGATTCAAACATAGAACAATGATTTTACCAAAACTCTCTTAGGCTGCACGACAGTCTAAGAGTTTCCCACTGAACCTTCTCTTGCTCTTACCTTCACTTAGAGTCACACTTGAATTCTAGTCCGATTGCTTTCTCAGCCTTCTTCAGCTCACTCCTTATTTCCTTTTACCAAGTATCAACTCTGACAGAATCATTTCACCTTCAATCCCATCTTTGTATCCTTTTGGGAGCCCTAATATTTGCTAATTTTATCTTCTCTTTCATTTCTGTGTTTCCTCTGTTTACTAATTTTCTCTTACTAATGGTGGATCAATTTTATCTATTTCACATGCTTATTAATTTTTTTTTTACTCAATGTTAGATATTTTGAATTTTACATTGTTGAGTACTAGATTTTCTTGTATTCTTAAGGAGTGATAGAATCCAATCAGAAAGCAATTAAACTACTTAGAAAACAGCTTGATCTTTGTAAGACTTGTTTTTAATATTTTAGGGAAGTTTAGAGTAAATTTTCCTCAAGAGTCAGTTTGTTGTTTCCAGTTATGTGTTACTCTTTTAAAGTCTTCACTGAGAGCTTCACATTCCCAGCAAGAGCCCTTCATTCAGAAAATTGTCAGGTCTGCAGGAGCCCTGGAGACTGGTTTGGTTTGTTTGGTTTGGTTTGGGTTGGGTTTTTATGGAGGGTTTTGTTTTGTTTTGTTTTTGGCTTACAGTTTCCCAGTAATTCACTTTCCCTGATACTATTATTTGCATGGTTTCGTGAAATTTCTCCTAGAAAAGAAGAGATTGGTGTTAAGCAAAGGACTAAAGAGGTCTCTTTCACATTTTCTAGAGCTCTTTCATTACTTATCTCCCCTCTCTCTGGCACTCTGGACTGCAAATTCTGTCCCCTTCATTCTCCCTGAATTCATTATCTGTCTCTTCTCTTCAGGAACATCCCTAAGCTCTGTTTGAGTTCCCCTCTCTTTACCGCAAATCAGAGATTGATCTTGGGTAAAAGACAGGGCAACCATAAGGCTTATTTAATTTGTTTCCATTACTTTTAAAATTACAGGCTTTTGTTGCTGTTGTTCAGTGTCTGGAAAGTTGTTTCTCCTTGTTCTTCAATTTCCAAATTGTTTAAGACAGTAAAGATTATGTTATAGAAGCTACTCCTTCATAAGTAGAAATAGAAATCTATTGTCTACATTTATATCTTGGTTTTTAGGCCTTTGGTCCTGTCTTCTGTATTGTCTGTTAACATTTTATTCAATACAGACATAGCTCAGAGATATGGTGGGTTCATTTCCAGATCACAATAGTGAATGTCACAATAAAGTGAGTCAATTTTTTTGGTTTCCTAGTGTATATAAAAGGTGTGTACATGTACAAATGGCCAACAGACACATGAAAAAATTCTCTACATCACTTAGCAACAGGGAAATATAAATCAAAGCCACAATGAGATACCACCTCACACCAGTCAGAATGGCTAAAATTAACAAGTCAGGAAACAACAGGTATTGGCGAGGATGTGCAGAAAGAAAGGGGAACTCTCTTACATGGGAACTCTGTTGCATTGGTGGGAATGCAAGCTGGTACAGCCACTCTGGAAAACAGTATGTAGGTTTCTCAAGAAGCTAAAAATAGAGCTACCTTATGACCCAGTAATTGCACTATTAGGTATTTACTTCAAAAATATAAATGAAGTGATCCAAAGGGGCACTTGCACCCCAATGTGCATAGCAGAAATGCTCACAATAGCCAAACTGTGGAAAGATCCAAGATGTCCATTGACAGAAGAATGGATAAAGAAAATGTGGTATATATACATAATGGAATATTACTCAGCTGTCAGAAAGGACAAATACCATTTACATTGATGTGGATAGAACTGGAGGGTATTACAATGAATGAAATAAGTTAATCAGAGAAAGACAATTACCATATGCTTTCACTCATGTGGAATATAAGAAACAGTGCAGAAGATCATAGGGGAAGGGAGGGAAAATTAAACAAGAAGTCATCAGAGAGGGAGACAAACCATGAGAGACACTTAACTCTAGGAAACAAACTGAGGGTTGCTGGAGGGGAGGTTGGTGGGGGGATGGGGTAATTGATAGGCATTAAGGAGGTCATATGATGTGATGAGCACTGGATGTTATACTCAACTGGTAAATTATTAAACAGTACATCTGAAACAAATCATGTACTATATGTTGGCTAATTGATTTAAATTAAAAAAAAAAAAGAAAAGAGACTATAATGGGAAAAAACCGCTGAGCTGCAGATACACACATGCAGACATTCAATAAATCATAGCAAATGTTATAAAAAAATATGTACACAATACTGTATTCTATTAAATGTACCGTAATATATCTAATAAAAACAATATATATATACCTTTATATAAAATAATTTATTGCTAAAAAATGCTAACCATTATTGGAGATTTAGTGAGTTGTAATAGTTTTGCTGGTAGAGGGTCTTACCTCAATGTTGATGGCTGCTGACTGATCAGGAGCATAGTTGCCAAAGGCTGGGGTGACTGTGGAAATTTTTTAAAATAAGAAAACAATATAGTTTGCCTCACTGACTGACTCTTCATTTCACAAACAATATCCCTGCAGCATTCCATACTATTTGGTAGCATTTTAACCACTGTAGAACTTCTTTCAAAATTGAAGTCAATCCTCTTAAACCCTGCTGCCCCTTAAACCCCTTTGTTTATGTAATATCCTAAATCCTTTGTTGTCATGCCAATAATCTTCACAGAATCTTCACCAATAGATTCCATCTTAAGAAACCTATTTCTTTGCTCATCCATAAGAAGCAACTCTTTGCATGTTCAAGTTTGATCATGAGATTGCACCAATTCAACCACATCTTCAAGCTCCACTTCTAATTCTAGTTCTCTTATTTCCACCACATCTGTAATTACTTGTTCTGCTTAAGTTGGAGCCCAAGGTCTAGATGACTTGGAGCATTCAAGATGGTTGGAATCAACTTCTTCCAAATGCTTGTTAATGTTGATATTTTGACCTCTTCCCATGAATCACAGTTGTCTTAGTAACTTCTAGATGGTGAATCCCTTCCAGAAGGTTTTCAATTTACATTGCCTAGATCCATCAGAGGAATTATGATCTATGGCACCCATAAGCTTATGAAATGTATTTCTTAAATAATAAGACATGAAAGTCAAAATCACTTCTTGATCCACGGGCTGCAGAATGAATGTGTGTTAGCAGGCATGAAAACATATTAATCTTATTGTGCATCTCCATTAGAGCTCTTGGGTGGCCAGAAGCACTGTCAATGATCATAAATATTTGAAGGAAATCTTTTTTTCCTAAGCAGTAGTTCTCAAGTGGGCTTAAAATATTCAATAAACTATATTTTTACAGGTGTACTGTCATCCAGACTTTGTTGCTCCATTGACAAAACACAGGCAGAGTAGATTTATCATGATTAGTAAGGGCCCTAGGATTTGGAGAATTGCAAATGAACATTGCATTCAACTGAAAGTCACCGGCTGCTTTAGCCCCTAACAAGAGAGTCAGCCTGCCCTTTGAAGCTTTGAAGGTAGGCATTGACTTCTCTTCTCTAGCTATGAAAGTCCTAGACAGCATCTTCTTCCGGAAGATGACTGTTTCATCTGCACTATGGTCATTATTTAGTGTAGCCACTTTTACTAATGATCTGAGCTAGATCTTCCAGAGAACTTGCTGCAGCTTCTACATCAGCTCTTGTTGCTTCACTCTGTGCTTTTGTCTTATGGAGATGGCATCTTTCCTTCAACTTCATGAACTCCATAGGTTCTTCAGCTTTCTCAGCCTCCACAGAATTAAATACAGTTAGGGTCTTGCTCTGGATTAAGCTTTGGTTTAAGAGAATGTTGTGGCTGGTTTGATCTATCCAGATCACTCAGACTTTCTCCATACAACAATAAGGCTGTTATATATAAATATATATTTTTTTATCATTTGTGTGTAGGGCTTTTAATTTCCTTCAGGAACTTTTCCTCAACATTCACAATGGCTAACTGTCGGTGCAAGAGGTCTAGTTTTCAGCCTGTCTCAGCTTTTGACATGTCTTCCCCACTAAGCTTAGTCATTCCTAGATGTGATTTAAAGTGAGAAATATGCAATTTTTCCTTTTCCTTGAACACATAGAGGCCATTGTAGAGTTATGAGTTGGTCTAATTTCAATATTATTGTGTCTCAGGGAATAGGGAGGCTTGAGGAGAGGGAAAGAGATGGGGGGATGGCTGGTTAGCGGAACCATCAGAAGACATACAACGTGTATCAATTAAGTTCACCATCTTATTGGGCATGGTTCATGGTGCCCCAAAACAATTGCAACAGTATCAACAAATATCACTGATCATAGATCACCATAACAAAAAGAAAATAAAAAAGCTTGCAAAAATTAACGAACAATAACACAGAGACATGAAGTGAGCAAATGTTGGAAAAATGACATGGATAGACTTGCCACAAACCATCACTTTGTAAAAAAACACAGTATTTGAGAAGTGTGATAGAGCAAAGTACAACAAAATGAGGTGTGCCCATACTAATCAATGTGCATAAAAAAGTGTGGTGGCTCCGGGTAGTGTTTTTTTCCCCCAGAGAGGATACACTTGACCTCTGATCACTACAGAAGAGGCACATTACAACCTGTATTTCCACTAATTGTAAAATCAATTGTATCATATCCATAAAATAGAATGAATATTATAGAACTGCTATAACGCAGGGCAGGTCTGTATGTGCTCCTATGTAAAGATATCTATAATGTATTGTGTTAGTTCGTTAGGGCTGCCCATAATGAAGCACTACAGACTAGTTGACTTACACTACAGAAATTAATTTTCTCACAATTCTGCAGGCTAAGTTCAAGATCAAGGTGTTGGTAGGATTAGTTTCTTCTGAGGGCTTTTTATCTTTGGCTTAGGCACAGTCTTATTCTTCTGTCTGTGCCTGTCTGTGTCCTAATCGCTTTTTTTGATAAGGCCACTGGTCACATTAGATTAGGGCTCTCCCAGATGACTTCATTTTGCTCTAATCATCTGTTTAAAGATTCTATATCTGGATATATTTACATTCTAAAGCACTGGGGGTTGGGGCAACAACACGAGCATTTTGAGATACAATTCAGCTGATAACGTATATTTTAAAGTAAATAAGACAAGCTCTGAACAGTATGTGTATTAAAATTTCACTTGCTCTTAAAGGATTTGCATATGTGTATTTGCAAAAATGTTGTGTAAGACTTCAAAGAAAGTATCAATAATGGTTTTCTCTGAGAAAATGGACTGACAGTTCATGGCTGCAGGGGAAGAAGGTAAGGTAGGAAGGCCGTTTTAAATCTTCCTACACTGTTGTTTCTTTTGCCATATTTCTGTACTACTTTTATGATAATAAAGAAAGATATAACATTACAGGCTTTCTCATATTACTGATGAGTAAAACAAGGCCCAAATTTGCCTGAGGTCACTCAATTAGTTCCTGATAAAGCCAGAAATGCAGGACTGCTTTATGAGTGCTGTATCAGTGATCTTTTATGCTTGCCAAATAGCCCTTCTGCTTCTTATGGTAATTGGTGTATGGATTTTAACTTTCCATTTTACTACTTACATAAGTTTCTACTACAGTTATTTGTATCACCCGATAATCTCTTAGTGTAAATATGTTAGTCCAAGCACTTAGTGAAGCTATTATGCTTAGTTCCATTGTTCCTCAGCCTGATTATTTCCATGTTTCATATCTCATTTCTATTCAATAACACGATTATTTCATGTTTATCTCAAGATAAAGAGCCTTGCATGCAAAAGGTCATCCTGTTCTGGGTTTTCAGCATCTGTCCCTAAATATTACCATCTCTCTTTGCTGTGGGTACTCTGGCAACTCCAGGTCTCCCTGCTCCTTGGCTGTCTCAGTAAAGCCCCTTGTTCATCCAGCTTCCAACTTAACAACAGGCCCAAGTTCTCCACACATTTTCTTTACTACCCAGCACTCCTGTAACACTTGCCCCAAATTGCCTTCCACGATGAGGCCTCCTCCAGCATCCTATAATGGACCAGCCTCTGCTCTGCCTCACCCCGTGATTCCCACAGATAGACAGAAGGCTTCTGGATGCTTCACGGGCTGTTTTCTCACTGAAACAGAGGTGAGAAAATGCAATTGCGAATACTCCTCTCATGTGAGAGACTATATAATTCACTGTGAACAGTCAAATGTCACTTCATAAGAGGGATCTGTACTTTAAACACAGCAGTTCTCTAGCTGGAGCCAGAAAGAGCCCTGTGTGGCAGAAACAGCACCAGGATTTTAAAGAACTCCACTTTTCGGTGGCTCGGACAATTTGCTCTGAAACCGCACACGGTTTTGAATTTTTCCCTTTTATGTGACTCTCTCATCTGGTCCCGTGAAAATGGAAGACTCAATTAAGAAACCACTGTGTGGCAGTCAAGACTAGATCCTTTATCCCACTCAGTGTGGAGGGGAAAAAAGATTCCCTGAACATAATGTGCCATCGTGGTTTCACTTGACCTTTCTTTACTGATGAGGCTCATTCAAAGTTTATTTCTTTTCTTTCTTCCTTCTTTCTTTCTTTCTTTCTTTCTTTCCTTTTTCCTTCTTTCTTTCTTTCTCTATGGGAGGAAACATGAAAAGCATTGCATGGCTTAGTTGTTTCCTTTTAAGCACAGTGGTTGTAGAGAGAAGAGAGCCTTGTGCCATGGATGTTGAGAAAACAGTTTATCCTGTCTGTTAACCTCTAGGGTACCTGAAGCTTTCCCAACTCCTTCACTATGGTGCCCCATCCCCTCATCCAAACTCATTATTCTTATCTGCTTTTATCAGCAGAGTCAAAAATTGAGAAATCAGATTGACTTTATGTCCTGTTAGATAAGTTCATAAAAGGTTCTCTAAAGTGGGGTACGGAAATGCTAGGTATATATAATTATCCTGTGGGAGGCTGGGATAAAATATTAAAACTTCTATTTATATGTATTTTCACCTAAATATAGGAACAAAGTTAATCTTCAAAATATTTAATTTATGAGATGGTATCTGCCCTCCTCTCATATTTCATGTAGGAAGACTAGGTGTCAGGGGGTTGAGTAAGAGAAGGCAGTGAAATTGAGGGCTGTAATCACACTAGGCCATTTGTTCTGAGCTGTTGTAATTAGCACAATTTATGCACTGTAAGTTGATATATTGATTGCATTTCCCAGATTTCACTAAACCAGTCATCACAAGTGGTTTAGTGAAATTCCTGCACATTATAGGCAGAGAAAACATGAGACAGAAAATGAGTTGGCACTTTTAACTTAGAATGAGCTTTTTATCACCTATATTAAAAATTAAAGACAAAGATGATTTAGTCATATCAACTTCATTTGATCACATTTCTGCCAGTTTATAAAAATCACTGACAACATATTCATAAGAATACTATGGTTTTTGCCCTATTAATTAAGTTGTTAAACAAAATTATTAAAAATTTTTTCATTGTACTTCATCCTTTAAATGTTATATATTCAGATTCGATAATGTACATCCTAATAATATAGTAGTAAGTGTATACAACTTAAAACAAAATAGTCATACAACACAGCCCAGATTAGGGCTCTCTGGTTCAAATATCTTATTGGTAGGGCACATTATCAAAAAAATTTAGAGATCACTGTGGATATTTTTGCTTCCCCCTGACCAGAGGAAGGAAAACATTGGGCTTTGAGTTAGGAAAAGGTCTTGTTAGTCACCCTTAGGACAAACCACACACCTTCCCCGTGCACATAGACTGATGCTATATGTACTGTGGGTAATGTCCATTTGGATAAGCCTAACAGAATACTAGACAGTAGAGAGAAGTAAAGACCTTCCCAGAGTTGTTTTTAGGTCATACTGGGGCTTTCAAATTCCTAAAAGATGAGCAGATTTCATGTGAGTCCAAAATAGGCTGTATCAGATTATAGATTTTCTAGATAAAGTCAAATAATAATATCACACCTGCTACCCCCATCACCTTTCCCATCCTGGCCCCAGCAAAATATCAGGAGAAAACTACATGCATTGCCCCCATTTGTAGGTGCATCAGACCAAAGCTCTGTTCAAGGAGGGAGATTCTACTCACAGCCTCCTTCCTTCAGAGATAAGGAAACTCTTTCCAGAAGGAGGTGTTGCTTTGCATTTCAGTGAACTATGCATCTCACAACTCATGGACAACTTTGTGATGATGCAGACTTCTCATAGATATTGAAGAGGGTCAGGTCCCATGGAAATGCTAGCAAACTTCAGTATTGGTAGATAAATCTCCTTAGCAAATACTTCCTATGATACTCCAAGACAGGACAGCAGAAGAGGAGGCCTCATTCCTTCCAAAGTCCCGCCTGCAGCTTTGGGTCAGTGCACTGAGTGTCCTTTCACAAGGTTTCCATAATGTCAGGCTTCTATAACTCTGCACTTGACCATCTTTACTTTTGCTTCATGTCTTTATTATAAGATACTCAAAAACTCTAGTTCTGACAGCTACTTGTATGTTCATGAATAAAAATCTACTACACTGCAAGATTTTGGTTTTATAGCCTCTGCCTGGATTGTACTTATTTAGGTGGAATGCAATCAAGCATGACTGTAAAAGAAAAAAAAAAAAACACAATGTGACTTTATTTAATGTATTAAAGCTACCCTATTAACATTCTGCTGGGAAAAAGAAAGTGCATATATGTGCACTGGGAAGATGGGGTTTTTCTGAAACTGAACATGCTTTCATAAGAACAATTTAAATTTCTTCTTAACCTCACAATTGGCATGAATATTTTTCTGGATCAAGGAGCAAGACATAGTATTAGTGCATGTACATTTTGTCTGGAATATGGGATCAAGGAAGCCATAAACAATCTACTTGCAAAATTAGACACTAAAGCTAACCTTTGGGGGAATTTTATGTTCTTGAGCTACTATTTTCTACAAGCAGGTTGAGCAAAATTCACTCAGATTTATTGTTATTAAAATTCTTCCTCATCACTATGAACATCATTATCACCCCCAGGTGGACATAGCACTTTTCTTTCCAGATGCTTAAGTTGCTTTACTTATATTATTGGAGCCATTTTGAAATATGTTTAAAATATCAGCCAACACACTTTTTCCCAGAACAACTCCCTATGGAGGAAAAGGAAAAATAAAACGATTTAAATTGACATTTTCTCCACAGTCTCCGGCCAGAGAGCCAATGGCCATTCCAAGGCCACATCACTTCATTTATGCGTATGTATTCTAGTGAGATAAGAATATCCGTTATTCATCTAACAATAAATGAGACAGAGGTGCAGAATGTAAAAACAACAACAACAACAACAAAACACAAAAAAAACAAATTTGTCCAAGGACACATTTTGAATTAGCAACATTGCAAATAAGTCAGCCAACACCTTCTGATCTTTGCACCAACCTTCTTCTTGCTCAGATAGGCTAATTCAATAATACAGATTTTACTGAGATCAACACTGTTCAAGTCGCATGCTTTGAGCTCCTGCAAATATGAGGACTATACACCTCAGGGATGGTAAACAGGGCAAACGTACACATGGATAATTGGAAGGTCATTGAAGTTTTATGGAAAGAAAACAGAGTTTAGAAGGAGGTTGAAGTGGACTTGAAGCTAATATTTCACTCTGGTTCTTAGTGGCTCTATGACTTTAGTTAAGGTTTTTATTTTTTTTTAAGATTTATTTATCTATTTTAGAGAGGGCTAGAGGGAGAACACAAGTGGGAGTGGGAGGGGCAGTGGGAGAGAGAGAGAGAATGTCAGGCAAACTCTACATTGAGCATGGAGTCCAACATGGGACTCATCCTCACAACATTGAGATCATGACCTGAGCCAAAACCAAGAGTCAGATGTCTCACCACTTAGGCTCCCCTTTGGGTAAGTTTCCTAATTTCTTTGAGATTGAGTTTCCTCATCATAATAAGTAATATTACCAACCCCATAGAGTAGTTTCAAGTATTAAATGAGATAACATATGGTGAGAACATCATGATTTATAGCTATTATTTTGTTACCATTATTTTACTATTATTGTTATTATTAAAATGACATTGAGCCCTTATATTCTGGAATGCAAAGACTCTTGTGGATTTATAAAAAATCAAAAGTGGATGTATTCAAGATGTATAATGTGACATTTTGATATACATATACATAGTGAAATGATAACTATAGTCGAGCTAATTAACATACACATGTCATCATATAGTTATTCTTTTTTTTTTTTTTTTTGGTGAGAGCACCTGAGATCTACTCTTTTAGCAAATTTCCAGTACAAAAAACAGTATTGTTAACTACAATTACCATGATGTACATTAGATCTCTTTGAACTTATTCATCCTACACAACTGAAGTTTTGTACCCTTTTGACAAGTATCTCCCCATTTTCCCCATGTCCCCACCTCTCGTAACCACACTCCTACTTTTGCTTTTATGTATGTAAGTGTTTCAGATTAAATATGTAAAAGAGATCATGCAACTTTTTCTTTCTGTCCTTTTTTTGGGAAACGAGATTTTTAAGGGCTGACACATCTCTGTGATCTGTCCTTCCTATCCCCATGGGAAGGGACTGGAGGAGCCTAAGGAAGTTGTCTTAGGCTGCTGACCTCTAGGCCCTTCTCCCACCTTCTTATAGATACCATATTTGTGAATTAAGTTGGAGAATGAAAAAGAAATAATAATAAACAACAGGTGGCTTATTTAACTTAGCATAATGTCCTCTAGGTTCATGCATGTTGTTGTGAGAGTCAGGATCTCCTTTTAAACAATATTCTATTGTATATATGTACCACAATTTCTTTTATTATTATTATTATTATTATTATTACATTCCAATATAGTTAACATACAGTGTTATATTATTTTTAGGTATTCAATACTTCCAAACATTTCTAGTGCTCATTGTGGCAAGTGTACTCATAATTCCCATCACCTATTTCATCCATCCCTGCACCCACCTTCCCTCTGGTAACCACTGGTTTCTTCTCTATAGTAAGGATCTGTTTCTCAGTTTGTCTCTTTTTTTTTTGTTTGTTTGTTTTGTTTCTTAAATTCCACATATGAATGAAGTCATTTGTTATTTGTCTTTCTTTGACCAATAAGTAGCTTATTCTGACCCACAGGTGACTGCTAAGTAGTCAGGTTAAGGATAAGAACAAGAAAAAATTGTGCAGAGATCCAGAGGCTACACACTATAGGGGAATTAGACTTCAAAATGTGTGCAGCTTGGCAAATGCTTTCAAAAAAGAAGTCTTGAAGAATACTATAAGCCATCTAGATCTAATAGATAGCTACAGAATACTCAACCCAACAATAGCAGAAAACATTCTTTCATGCACACATAGAACTTTTTCTAGGGTAGACCATATATGCATAACTATAAACAATCTCAAAAAACTTGAAGGAAAATCACACAAAGAATATTAACCAATGTCTTATTCCATTTGGGCTGCCATAACAAAATGCCACAGACTGGATGATTTATAAACAACAGGAATTTTTTTTCTCACAGTTCTGGAGGCTGAGAAGTCTAAGATCAAAGCACCAGCATGGTCATGTTTTGTGAGGGCCCTTTTCCTGGTTCACTCTGTTCTCACATGGTGAAGGAGGATAGGGATCTCTTTGGACTCTTTTATAAGTCACTAATCTCATTCATGAGGGCTCCATTCTCATTATTTAAGCACCTCCCAAAGCCCCATATACTGATACCATTACACTGGGCATTAGGATTTCAACATTAATTTTAGGGGGACAATCATTCAGACCATAGCAACCAAACACAACAGAATTAAATTAGAAATTAGTAACAGCACACACTGCTAAATAACCAGTGGATCAAAGAAGAAATTGCAAATGAATTAGAAAATCCTTTGAGAAAAATACAAATGAAAACATAGCATTCAAAAACCTATGGAAAGTAGATAAAGTAGTGTTCAGAGGAAAATTTATAATTATAAACACCTACATTAAAAAGAAAAAAAACCTCTAATCAATAACCTAATCTTCTATCTTAATAAATTAAAGGAGAGAAAATTAAATTAAAACAATAAGATCAAAAGAAATTTCAAAAATTAGAATGAAATAAATGAAATAGTGATTAAAGAAAACCATAGAGAAAATCAACAAAACCAAAAGTTGATTCTTTAGTAAGATCAACAAAATTGGTAATTTCTTAGCAAAACTGACCCCTATCCTCAAAAGAGAGAAAAAGAGAGATAGAACTCAAATTACCAAAATGGAGAATGAGAAAATCATTAATGATCTTACAGAAATAAAGATGGAATATTATGAATAATTTTATGTCAACATATTTAATAACCTAATAAAACAAACAATGCCTGGGAAGACAGGAAGTACAAAAACTGACTGAAGAAGAATTAAAAATTTGAATAGACCTATAACAAGTAAAAGGATTGAAGGATTAATTTTAATAAATCTGCATAAGAAACACTTAGGTCCAAATGACTTCAGTAATTAATTCTACATAATGTCCAAAGAAGAATGAATACCAATGTTTCACAAACCTTTCCAAAAATAAAAGAGTGAGGAATACTTCCCAACTAATTCCAAGGGGCCAGGAATAACCTAAAACCAAAAGATATCACAAGAAAAACAAAACAAAACATAGACCAATATCCCTTGTAAAGAAAGAGCAAAAATCCTCAACAAAATAGCAGCAAATTGAATCTAGCAATATATGAAAAAGATTATATACCATGAACAGATAGGATTTATCCCAGAAATAAGAGGTTAGTTTAACATCTGAAAATCAAGCAACATAATACACCAAATTAAAAAAATAAAGAACACTAACAATGAAAATACAGAAAGGGAAATTAGAGAATTGTTTCCATTTACTATAGCACCAAGAACCATAAGACACCTGGGAATAAACCTAACCAAAGAGGTAAAGGATCTGTACTCGAAGAACTACAGAACACTCATGAATGAAATTGAAGAAGACACAGAAAGATGGAAGAGCATTCCATGCTCTTGGATCAGTAGAATAAACATTGTTAAAATGTCTATACTGCCTAGAGCAATCTATACTTTTAATGCCATTCCGATCAAAATTCCACCAGTATTGTTCAAAGAGCTGAAGCAAATAATCCTAAAATTTGTATAGAATCAGAAGAGACCCCGAATTGCTAAGGAAATGTTGAAAAAGAAAAACAAAACTGGGGGCATCACGTTACCTGATTTCAAGCTTTACTACAAAGCTGTGATCACCAAGACAGCATGGTACTGGCATAAAAACAGACACATAGACCAGTGGAACAGAGTAGAGAGCCCAGATATGGACCGTCAACTCTATGGTCAAATAATCTTCGACAAAACAGGAAAAAATATACAGTGGAAAAAAGACAGTCTCTTCAATAAATTGTGCTGGGAAAACTGGACAGCGATACGTAGAAGAATGAAACTCGGCCATTCTCTTACACCGTACACAAAGATAAACTCGAAATGGATAAAAGACCTCAATGTGAGACAGGAATCCATCAGAATCCTAGAGGAGAACATAGGCAGTAACCTTTTCGATATCAGCCACAGCAACTTCTTTCAAGACATGTCTCCAAAGGCAAAGGAAACTAAAGTGAAAATGAACTTTTGGGACTTCATCAAGATCAAAAGCTTCTGCACAGCAAAGGAAACCATCAACAAAACAAAGAGACAACCCACGGAATGGGAGAAGATATTTGCAAATGACAGTACAGACAAGGGGTTGATATCCAGGATCTATAAAGAACTTCTCAAACTCAACACACACAAAACAGATAATCATGTCAAAAAATGGGCAGAAGACATGAACAGACACTTCTCCAATGAAGATATACAAATGGCTATCAGACACATGAAAAAATGTTCATCATCACTAGCCATCAGGGAGATTCAAATGAAAACCACATTGAGATACCACCTTACACCAGTTAGAATGGCCAAAATTAGCAAGATAGGAAACAACGTGTGTTGGAGAGGATGTGGAGAAAGGGGAACCCTCTTACACTGTTGGTGGGAATGCAAGTTGATGCAGCCAATTTGGAGAACAGTGTGGAGATTCCTTAAGAAATTAAAAATAGAGCTTCCCTATGACCCTGCAATTGTACTACTGGGTGTTTACCCCAAAGATACAGATGGAGTGAAAAGAAGGGCCATCTGTACACCAATGTTTATAGCAGCAATGGCCACAATTGCCAAACTGTGGGAAGAACCAAGATGCCCTTCAATGGATGAATGGATAAGGAAGATGTGGTCCATATACACTATGGAGTATTATGCCTCCATCAGAAAGGATGAACACCCAACTTTTGTAGCAACATGGATGGGACTGGAAGAGATTATGCTGAATGAATAAGTCAAGCAGAGAGAGTCAATTATCATATGGTTTCACTTACTTGTGGAGCATAATAAATAACATGGAGGACATAGGGAGATGGAGAGGAGAAGGGAGTTAAGGGAAATTGGAAGGGGAGATGAACCATGAGAGACTATAGACTCTGAAAAACAATCTGAGGGTTTTGAAGGGGCAGGGGGTGGGAGGTTAGGAGAGCCAGGTGGTGGGTATTATGGAGGGCACATATGGCATGGAGCACTGGGTGTGGTGCATAAACAATGAATTCTGTTACATGAAAAGAAATTAATAAAAAAATAATCTTTTAAAAAAGGTAAAAAAAAAAAAAGAAAAAAGAAAAAAAGTCATGTAATCAATAGAGACAGAAAAAAAATTGACAAATCCAACATTCTTAAATGATAAAAAACACTCAACAAAGTACATACAGAAGGAAGTTCCTCTAGATGATAAAGGGCATCTACCAAAAGCTAAAATAAAAACATAAAAAACATAAAACATAAAAACATAATAAAAAAAAAACAACCCCAGCTAACTTCATATTTAAAGACTGACTGACTGCTTTCCCTCAATCCATATAGCTTCTTTGTAGGTACATTTGTTCAAATCCTCTTTCGACTTTTAAGTAAGTTATTTTTTCTTTTATCATTGTGTTGTAAGTGCTCTTTATATGCTCTGGATACTGGTCCCCTTTCAGATACATCATTTTCAAATATTTTCTCCCATATTATCAGTTGTTGTTTCACTTCCTTATTGATTAATTTCAGGTCTGGGGCAGAGAAGGGACAAGGAAAAACATACTGGGCCAGAAAGCAACAAAGTTCTCAAAGACTAAAGGGAACATGTTCAAACAGCATAGGAGCCAGCTTGGATAAACTCTCATAGGTCAGTTCTGGGACTGTAACTAATTGTAAAACATTAAATAAAATAGATAAATGAATTGGTGATATTTTTAAAAAGGGAGAGGAGAGAAAATAAGTATGCCAAACAATCTTATATACCACCAGCAGATATAATTATCATAGCACAAACTTATTTTTAAATTTGGCAATAAAAGAGAAAGAATTAAGCATAGAGCCTGTCTATTTAGGAAATATCCAGTTGGTAGAGGAAAGCTGTTTTAGATAGAAGAATGCTAGACCACAAATGTAGAAGGAATAAGAATAGGAAAAAAAAAAAAAGTCACTAATTTGCATCCTGCAATGAAATAATTGATTCAAGCAAGAATGCTAAAACTTTGGATTCAAAGATTGTTGGAAAACACTTCGCATGTTACCAATATATGAGAGTATTACCCCATAGATTATTTGGTAAGTGAAAATGAATAAAAATTGACCTCACAATAAAGAGACCTGACTTTCATCACCTTAACTGAGCATTATAAATTGTTGGGCAACTCGATACCCTGTGCCCTCTAATGTAGTATAATATGAAGTACACAGCATCACTTGTGAAGGTTCCTTGCAAAAAAAAAAAAAAAAGTTTAATTTGAATTTAAGCTTTTAGCACTAATTTCCAATGTATAGGGTATTAAGGGATTGAATAAAGAGATTAAATACCACCATCAGTAAACAATTAGACCGAAAAGGAACATGGTGCCTTTTATAAGTCAACTGACCTATTCTCTTAAAAATTCAATGTTAGGAGGGAAAAAATTGG
Source organism: Lontra canadensis (assembly GCF_010015895.1). Lineage (NCBI taxonomy): Eukaryota > Metazoa > Chordata > Mammalia > Carnivora > Mustelidae > Lontra > Lontra canadensis. Next base: position 119,880 of record NW_022631316.1, read on the forward strand.
AGGACTATTAACAGAAAAAAAAAAAAAAGTGACCAAAGAGATACAGCAACAAAAGTGCAATACAGAAACCTTGGCTGGATCTTTTTCAAACAAAGAAACAAAAACAGCTAGAGAAGATATGTTTGGGAAAATTAGGAAAAATAGAATAAGGACTATATATTAGCTGACATAAGGGAATTATTAACTGTCTTTGGTGTGATAATGGAATAATGATTATGTGTGAAAACACACTTATTTTTAGGAGTTGCACGCTGAAATATTTAGAAGGGTCATATCGGCAAATGACTTCAAAAGCTCCTGCAAACACGCACAGGCAAAGTACTGTACTGTAGTGTAAAATATTAATATTAATATTTGTTGAGTCTACTTGGCAGGTATGTGGTGTTTATTGGACTATCCTTTCCACTTTTTTTCACATTTACATTCTTTTATAACAGAAAGTCAGAAAAATAGCATCTTTTTCCTAGCTTTGATTTTTACAATATTTTATTAAGTTTTACCAACAGGTTTAAAGCTTAACCCTACTGAGAAGCATGAAACTAAAATACATGTGTAACACTGCCCCTTAATGTTTTTGTAAACTTTCTGTTTCACTTTAGATAAGCAACTGAGAAACTAATATTTATGTGTTTGAGGAAATAACATTCATCTACGTTGTTGTGTCTGTGGGAAACTGCTGAATAGTAGATAACTCAAGGAGGTAGATGTTCGTGTGATTTTGTTTCCTACTTTCTGCATTTTCTGATTATTTAATGAGAGTGATGGTTGACCTTTATTAAATATTTGCTCAGTGTTCAGCAACATGCTAAATTATTTACATACAATTTCATCCTTATTCCTTACAAAAACATTTAAACTGTTGGAGACGTAGGGTTGGAAGGAAAGGAGATGAATTTGGTGAAATTCAAAATGGTTTTGAGTAACCCCTGTAAGAAATGGGAGGGGACCTATTCAAAGATACGTAGTAAGATTTTCAAGTATGGCTGAGAGCCTAGCTGAGTGGGAGAGCTAGGTTAGATCCTAAAATACAGGGACTCAGATCTGTGCAAGAATGTTATTTCTTTCTTCCTGAATCACAGCCCATATGGGTAGGAACAGAAAAGGCTAGGTTGGTCCCAGAGTGGGGTTGGCAGGGCAAATGCAATAAAAGGATACAGAAACATGAATTTGATCATACTGACATCAAGAGTGATTGAAGTAATGTACCACATGATTCAGAGAAGAAATGAATCTTTGGTAGCGAGGTGGTAGGTCAGGGGCTGAGGGTGATGAGCACACAGGAAACACGCACAATAAAGCAAGGATTCCTCTAACAGCAAGGACATTATTGAAGTCAGAATCTACTTATCAAAACATTCTCAAGCTCCCAGACTGCCCACTGAAGACAAGCAGGGTTTTGAAGGGGCATACTATACACCCCTATCCATTCGGAAGAGGGGCCTTGGTTTAGGGAAGTTTTGAAAATCTAGAGGGTTAAAGCCTTCAGAAGATGTTTGAGATAGAGGTTAGGGAGAGAATGATTTGATGAGTTCTTCCCTTAGAAGTACAGCAATGCATGTGGCTTCCAGATGCCACCAAAGCTGGAAAATCAGGAACAATAGATCATGAACAAAGGACCTAAGACATTTGTGAGATTAAAAAAAAATCTCACTATAGATAGTATGTTTATTACAGTCTTCTTTACTCTCTCTGCTTTTAAAGAAGAGATAAAATTTTCAATAAAAAGGTGGATATATGATATATTAAGGAGACAGACACAAGGAAACATTTTCCAAATCTAGATTCTAGGGGAGGAATCTAGAGAAACAAGATTAGGCTAAGTGTCTTTTAAGGGAAAGGAAGATAAGTTCTGTCCCCATGCCTTATGAAAAATGTGGGAAGCAAAGCCTCAGAAGGTGAGCTATGACATTCAGAGATTAACAGGCAACACACCTTCATTGTATTCCCTACATGTGTTATCCTAGTATGGTACCAGTATAGCTGTAACTGTTTATGATTTCTGTGAAAATGCAATTTCTCCTGTTGCCTGGCTCTCTTTCCCTAACTGAAGTTCATCTGAGGTATATTCGATATATGACAGTATTCATTAAAATGGCATGCCTAGCTTTGGCTCACACACGCTTCAAAAAATGTTAAAGAGACACAAAGCATAATACCTTCTCAAAAGGAACCTAATGATTTAGAATCACTTAGGAACCAAATAATGAAGAGATGATGTGCACATCTCCTTAAGGTTACCTACAGACTGGTACATAATGGAGGCGACCATCACTGTAGTTGATGAGAGTTTAATAAAGTCCGCAAGTATGTTTTGAATGGCGTGCCAGACTGACCAGTAGATCTTAGGAACATCCCATTGGTTAAGGAAATGGTAACACGGTGAAGATGGGGATGGTTTATATGCTTGTGGGCAGGGGGGGCGGTCAAGAGAAAGGGAGAATATAAGTTGAACAGCCATAGCTGGGTACAGTTATGATTCAATTAAAGTTTTAGAATATTTACAAAATGCCTAAGTACAAGACATTTTGCTGGGTGTTAAAACAGAATGAGAATTATTCCAAGTAGAAGATATTTAAGAGCATGGTTATAAATATGGTCAGAAAAGCAAAGCTAGATGTGACCATGGCAATTTTTAATCAGTGCATAGGAATATTAAAAATTCCTGATGCTTTGCAAGAAAGAGAGAAAGGTGTAGAAAACTTAATTGTGAAGTTGTGCCACATTCACAATTCTCTTGGTATTTCTCTTTAGCTAACATTAAACTCTTTTGCCTTTGTCTCCTTTACTTTGTGATACACCAAAAGACTGGGTCAACTTTGTTATCTGAGCACAGGGATCTGTCCACTTTCCCTTCATAGGGCTGCTTGAATGAGACTGTGAAGTAGGAGCTGCTACAAAGGCTTCACGAACAAGTTCTACATCTGTGGGCTTTTATGTAGTTGATTATGACATAAATAATCGAAAAACAATTTTTCACACACTAAAGAGCCTTTTCTAGATTCTGTTCAGGCTGGTTATTCTTCCCTTATGGCCAAAAAACAGGGGTCACCAAAGTACTCCCACCACTCTAGAGGAACAAGGCAAAGACAGAGTAGTAAAGTCAGAAAGAGAGACAGACAGACGGATAGAAGAGAGAGGAGAGAAGCCACGTGTAGGGAATGGCTAAGTAAGCATTGTTTAGAGAAACTATGAAAGAAAGTAAACTTACAAACTGTTAATGGTTTTCTTTTCAAAATTCGAACAATACAATTTAGAGGGTCTGAGGAAGTTTTTGTGACTTGTATGGACAGGGAAGAACATAAAGTCTGCGTGGGATGGAAACATGGGCAATCGGAGCCTCAGTTCATGATCCCAAACTAGTGCAAAACCACACTCCAGACCACTAAGCGAAAACCAGCCAGGAAGGACACTTCCCTTCATCGTATCTGCCTAACCAGCCCCCAAGGAGAAGAAATTGGAAAGTAACATAAAATCATACCTTAAGACTTTTTATACTTGATTTTATAAATATCTGTGGGAATTTTAAGAATATATTATCTATTTATTTCAGAGAGAGAACACCAGCAGGAGGGAGGGACGGGGGGAGAGTGAGAAGCAGAGTGAGTCCCCATTGAGTGGGGATCCCGACTCAGGGCTCAATCCCAGGAACCCAGGATCATGACCTGAGCCAAAGGCAGTTGCTTAACTGACTGTACCACCCAAGAGCCCCTCTAACTATCTGTGTTTATGTCAACTGCTTCATACAATGTATGTTCACACTGTAGCATAGCCTTAGGGATGGTTAATTAAATTTCGAACTACTCTTAGGTGTCCCAGTAAAGGGCTTTCCCCAGTTTATTTTTAAATAGATTTCCCGACCAACAGCTTTAGTTAAAAGGTTGCCACTTGTATTTGAACAAATACGAAACATTCCTTATAGAATGTGCTTGGGCAAATCTGATAGCTGTCTGGGTTCATTTGTTTATTCAACAAGTATTTATTCAGCCAAGTCATTGAGATCTATGTGCCGTGCTGTGCTAGGAGTTGGGGCACACAATCTAACACTGATCTTTCTTGCATTTTTTATCTACTGTTTGGGTCAAATTACCCTCAACCTTATCCATTAAAACAAACATTTATGGGGCACCTGGGTGGCGCCGTCGGTTGAGCGTCTGACTCTTGGTTTCCTCTCAGGTCCTGATCTCAGGGTCCTGAGACTGAGCCCCAGGTTGGACTTCATGCTCAGTGGGGGATCTGCTTAAGACTTTCTCTCCATCTCCCTCTGCCCAGCCAAGCCCCTGGGCTTTCTTTCCCTCTCTCTCTAAAATAACTAAGTGAATCTTTAAAAAAAATTAACAAAATAACAATTAACAAAATTAACAAATAAACAGATATTTATTATCTCACAGTTTCTGAGTAAGGAATCCAGGAGCAGCTTATCTGAGCCATTCTGATTCAAGGTCTCTCATGAAGCGACATCAAGCTGCTGGCCAGGGCTGCCGTCACCTGGAGGGTTGGAGGGTCAGCTTCCAGCACACCCATGTGGCTGATGGCAGGTGGCTTCAATCCCTTGCCACAGTGGTGGGCTTCTCCATGGGGCTGCTCAGTACAGGAGGGAAGGAAAGGGCAAGTCCAAGTGATAAGCTACTCTTTCATAACCTGGTGTCAGAAACAGCATGACGTGCCATCAATTCTGTGTTCTCTTGGCCAGAGAGACAAGCCCTGGTACAATGTGGAAGGGAACTACACAGGGTGGAAATACCAAGAGGCAAGGCTTATTGGGCACCATCTTACAGGCTCTTTCAAACTTTACCTTATGGCACTTTCACTGTACTTATGGATATAGACCATGAAAAATAAATTACAATAAACAGTGACAAAAGGGACAGTGATGAATTAAGAGGAGGTGGAAGGATGAGAAGGAACTACTTATACCATATATACAAACCCCCATCTTTGTATTTCACATTATCTTCATGAGAATAATGTGAAGTAGAAATGGAATTTAAGGGCATAAGTCTGTTTTGTTTTTTTTTTTTTGTTTTTTTTTTTTTTAAAGAATGGAATATAGCTCCTGAGTAAAACCCACATACTTAATAGCACATGACTGTACAGCCTAGCTAAGTTCACCTTGGTCACAATGCCCAAAAGAAAGAGCGAGTTTCTAAAATCAAGTGAAACAAGTACAAGGCAGTTGGACTGGAGATTTCCTTGCTTTTGGTAATTATGTTTTTGTGTCCCTAAGATCCTAGGCTGGGGGCTTGAAATGAGCTCTCAGAGGGCAAAACCCAGAGAAGAAAATCACAATGCCTTCTCATGATTCTAACACACTAGAAGAAATGGCACGAATAAATGAAACTCTGGGATTCTCTGCACACCCTCTCCATCCCAACCAGGGACCAGTCTATAATGCATTCTTCCACAAATGCTGCTGCTTTTTGCTTAAAAAAAAAAAATGTTTTAATTTAATCACAACTCTTGCTGGCTCTGCTTCAGGCCTTAAAATAAACAAAAACATTCTCCCTCCACTGGATTAAACCTGATGCTAGTATTTGCCAGATTTGCAGACTCCTCTCCTGAAAGAAGCAAACGCTATCTGGAGCGCTCAGAGAAACATCAGTCAGCCTGTCAGTGGCATATTGTTTCCCATTTGTAGGAAATGGAAATTGAAAAGGCCAGTCATGTTTAGAAATACTAATGTGGCCCACATTGCCATCTTCAGGTTTACTAGTTAGAAGACGCTCTGTGCCCACCTCCTGCGGATCTCTCATGACAGATTTGAAGGACCAGCACCAATCATTTGAATAGTGCTTGTCCTGCCCACGGGCAGGAGCACTCTTTATTGTGATGAATAAATAATTCTAGAATTAACTGTACAATGTCAATACCATGACCAACAGAATGTGAAAACCTTTGCCGCTGTAGCCAGATCAACAGCCTGTTGGAGGAAGGGAAAGTCTACACCCCCAGCCCTACCATCACTGACCTCTCCCTGCCAGCTTGGAGAAGCTTCATTCTCCTACCGTTCCTTCTCCTCCTCCTCCTTCTTCTTCTTCTTTTAAGATTTTATTTATTCATGTGAGAGAGAGAGAGTGAGAGAGAGAGAGAGAACGAGAGCCAGGGGGCGAGGAGCAGCAGAAAGCAAGAGAGAAGCAGACTTCCACCCAGCAGAGAGCCCAACATGGGGCTCAATCCCAGGATACTGGGATCATGACCTGAGCTGAAGGCAGATGCTCAACCAGCTGAGCCACACAGGTGCCCCTCCTTTTGCTGTTCTAGCAATACCTTTTGCTCTTGTGTACTTAATTACTTCCCCTTATACATATGCACATACATGAGAACTGAACAGAAAAACAGGAATCAACAATGTGCACATTAACCATGCACCCATGTCCTTGTCTTAACAGGTGTGGCTCCAGTTGACCTGCCCAGAGTTCAAGTCTGTCGCACTCACCAGCTCTCTTTGCAACATGTAAATATAGCGTCAGAAGGAGATGTTGCTCTTAATTACAGATGACCACTAACATCTAGGTCCCTGACAGTGTTGAGACAGCACCAGAGAATGACATTGGAAGTGCCCACACTAGGCTTAGCTTACTGAAGCATTTAATTAATTAAGGCTTAGTCTCTAAGACTGCCACTTAATTAGAGATCATCCTAATTCTCCAGCTATCCCAGGGAACTTTGTATTAAGAACTGCCATACAGTCACACAGTTTAGGTATAGATTTAACCATCAAAACAAAGTACCCAGTTATTCAATATTTAAACGTGGTGTTTTTAGTGTTTTCTATTAGAAAGGTTTTCTTTCCTCTCAGGGACATAGCCAATGTATTTGAAGTTTCTTTCTGTGGAAAGTTGTATACTCTTTCACTCCACAAAGTCAAAGCCAGTTTGTTCCTGTGTCACCAAACTCACTGAAGCAGTCGAGTTATTATATTGGTGAAATTAATTATTGAAATGAAGACATGCTTTGTTCTGCCTCAAAAGGAAGATAAAAGCCTGAACAATTAAAGATGGTTTTCTGTCTTAGCTAATGTGCAATATGGATTCTAACATAATTAGTTGAGTTTGGAAAATTATTTTTATATAATCAATGCCTTTATCTAATACATTTATACATTCATTTATTCATTCAAAACCAGTAATTGAATATCTTCTGGGTGCTAACCCTTATGAAGGAAAATGGAAATACAAAAATAAATAAAACATAGGTCCTGTCATTTGGAAGCTTTTTCCTCAATAGATCTATGAATTCCCCTGGCTCTAGGAAGTCGGCAGGGTGTTAAAATGCACAGTCTGTGGCACTCTTTCCCAAAACCTGATGTTTATCTGAAATACATATTGTACCAATACATTCTCTATTTTGCCCAGGCCACAGTCCAAATTTCCTTTATAACATTTAGTTTTACCTAAGTGAAATTTCCTTCTGTATTTAGGGTGCTATAATAAACATAAATCAATTTATTGAATCCAGAGTCATCTTAAATACTTGTGTTTCGTTTTTTGTTTGTTTGTTTGGGTAGTTCTATTTTATTTTTGTCAACATTGGCATAAACAAGTTCTCTTTAAAAGTGAATTATAATAACATTCCCTTGTAATTTTATTTGAGGAGAGAGAGGAAACCAATGCTCCATAGTATGGGGCTATATACCTAATAAATCTCAGTTGATTAGACAATTTCTTCCATTTTCTGTAAAATTGGCTCTTGGCTTGGCACTTCCCCTAATGACAGTAGTTTCCAGGAGTACCCTCATGTACTGAGAAGCAAAACACTAGTGATTTTCACGGGAAGTTAAATAATGTCTCACTTTGTTTCAAGATGGCTTTTTTTTTTCTTTTCCTTTTTCTTTCTTTCTTTCTTTCTTTCTTTCTTTCTTTCTTTCTTTCTTTCTTTCTTTTTAGGGAAAGAGAACACTCGGGGAGGAAGGGGAAGGAGCAGAGGAAGAGGGAAAACCAGACTCCAGGGTTCAGGGTTCTCCATACAGAGCCCGCCACAGGGGTCAATCCTGGGACCCTGAGATCATGACCTGAGCCAAAACCAAGAGTTGGATGCTTAACTGACTGAGCCACCCAGGTGCCTCTCAAGATGGCATTTTAGCAAGGAGTCATTGCTCAGAAATGAACAGGATAGGAAAACAGCGGCTCAAAGGATAGAATGTAAGGGAACCTCAGGATAATGTAGATCTGATAATTTGCATGTTCCTTCAAGCTCGTTCTGGTAGCCTTTTCATTGCCTATGCTTATGGGCACTTGCCCTCACAGTACCTGGATTCTAGCTGTTTTTCTTCTTGCCTTACCAACCTCTAACTCAGATAGCTCAGAAGGCAAAGGGCTCAGGTGTTTTATGAAAAGGTTAACACAGAATACATCTACCAGAATAATTCCACTTCTTTCACAGCCAGACTTAGAATCCATAGTCAAAATTGAGTCTCTCAGACCTCACAAAGCTACAAAAATATTTGCTCTCTCTCTTTCTCTGTGTCCTTAATAATTTTTATTTAATGATTTTTTCTTTATTCTTCCTCTCTCCCACTTTACCCACTTTCTCCACAAGACCTTAATTTTAAAAACCTTTGTTGAAGGTTAAAAACCTTTGTTGAAAACACCTAGTATTTGAATAGTAATTTACATCTTCAAAGCATGTTGATGTGCCTGTCCTAGCTTGTTTAGTAATAAGATTGATAATATTGTCAATTGTTCAATGATTCATCATCCATTCATCAGCCAAATTCCAGACCAGAATTGAGCTAGCAACATTAAAGGTTTTGAAAATATTTGAGTGTTTTTTTAGTTACAGTGAGTATCTCTAGTGATCAGGTCTCTGTTTTCAAATACCAATTTCATTTAAAATGATTCAGGGCTTCTTGGAGAAATAACTGATTCTGGATAAAATTTTGGGAGAATCTCTGGATATCTTATTGTGCCAGAAGACAAAGAGGTATCCAAAGCCTACTAAATATGTCAAGAAAACTCACAACTGAGCTGAGGGGACTTACATTGGTTGTATAGGGGATAACTTGAGAATTAAGCAAAACAAAACAAATAAGCAAGAGCATCAAAAAAAAAAAAACTGACATTAATGGATTATAACACATTTCATCATCATTAAATACTCAAAAATATATAATATTTGAAAAGAAGAAAAAAGGAGTAAGCATTCTCTTTTATAGAAAAATACCAGATTATATTGACAGAAGGAGGAAATCATCATTTACAACTCAAAACATAATACACTGATTCATGAAAGGTCTTCAGTAAAAGTTACCACCATGGTAACAGTTTGGTGGAAGAAAAAGATATTCATGAAATCTCAAGGTGTCACTCTCCAAATTATTCTTTTGGATAACTTGAAGAAAACTGGCACCCAAGTGTTCACACTTAACATTACTAGTAGTGGTGATGTGATGCAATACAACACACATAACATAACAAACAATGTATTCTTGCCAAAAATGTTTCACCTAACTCTAAAAATGGAAAAACATAATGCAAAAGTAGATTATGGGATACTCTACAGAAACTTGGTCTGGTCTCTTCATAAAAAAAAAAAAAAAAAGCTTATGTGTTGAAAGAGGGGAGGTGACAGGAGTGTTCTAGATTAAAAGAAAATAAGGAGATATCATTATCAAATGTAATGTGTAAACCTTTATTGGAAATCATATTGGGGTGAAATATATTGTGGTAGGAGCATAAAGACCCCTCAAAGGTGCTAACACCCTCATCCCCAGAACTGACTATATTTTATTACAAGGAAGCAGGAATTAAGCCTGCTAATCAGTTGTCATTAAAATAAAGAGATTATACCAGGTTATCCAAGTGGGTCCAAATATATTCATAAGGATTCTTACAAATGGAAGAAGGAGACAGAAAAGGGAGTATCAGAGTCTGTTATAATCCATAATTGATGTAAGAATCAGGTGTCATTACTGGTCTTGATAATGGAAGGGGCCATGAACTAAAAAATGTAGATAGTGTCAAGGAACCTGAAAAACTATGAATGTGGATTCTCCTATAAAGATTTCATAAGAGAACACATAGAGGACACTTTGATTTTAGCCCAGTGGGAACCATTTCATACTCCTGAACTCCAGCACTATAAGATAACAGATGGAAGTTGCTTTAAGCCACTAAATTTGTAGTAATTTGTTATAGCAGCAATAAGATACTGATAGAAATTTTGGTATCAGAAGTGGAGTGCTTCTTCACCAAATACCTAAAAGTATAGAAATGGCTTTGGAATTGGGCACTGGAATGAGCTGAAAGAATTTTAAGGAGCATGAGAGACAAAACCCAGATTGTCTTAAATAAACCAGTGATAGAAAGCTGGATGGTAAAGTCTCTGTCTCTGTCAGTGAGGGTTCAGAATGAAATGAAAAACTTGTTATTGGAAACTGGAGGAAAGAAGGTTCTTGTTAAATAGTAGCAGAAATTTTCACGAAATTGTGCCCTGCAGTTATGTAGAAGGCAGAAATTGTAAACTATGGAAGTGTATATTTAGATGAGGAGCTTTCCAAACAACACGTGGAAGGTGCAGTTGGGCTTCTTGTTGGTCACAAGCCAAGGAATGCGGGCAGCTCTAGATGCACCTCTAAAAAACCAGAAAATGGATACTCCTCTAGAATCTCCAGAAAGGAGCACAGCCCTGCTGACATCTCAATTTTAACCTAGTGAGATCTATTTTTGGACCCTTCAGATTGATAATGAATTTGTGTTTCTGGCCACTAAGTTTGTGGTAATTTGTTAGAGCAGTGTTAGGGAACAAATATACCTATAAAGGCCATTTTAAGCACAATTAGGTAAAATTGAATACGTATAATTTGATGATATTGTGGAATGATTGTTAATTTTATTAGGTGTGTTAATATTGTGATTCTGTTGGACAATATCTTTATTCTAGGACGTACACTCAGAAATCTTTAAGGGTAAAGTATCACGAGGTTTGTAACCTTTTTAAAAATAGATCTATAAGGGACACCTGGGTGGCTCAGTCGGTTAAGCGTCTGCCTTCAGCTCAGTTCTTTATCCCAGAATCCCAGGATTGAGTCTTATGTGAGGATCCTGCTCAGTGGGGAGCTTGCTTCTTCCTCTGCCTGCCACTTCCCCTGCTTGTGCTCTCTCTCTCTCTCTGACAGATAAATTAAAAAAGCCTTTTTAGAAAAGTGGGTCTGCCAAAAACTACACACAGCCTCACTTAGAGACAGAGACAGGAGCAGTGGGAGAATGAGAATGAGAGAGAAAAATCAAATGTGGCAAAATGTTAACAATTGCTGACTCCAGGTGAAGCATATACATGTTTTTATTGTATAATTCATCAAACTTTTCATTCCTGCATGAATTTCCAAAATAAAATGTTGAAAGAAAAAAAAAATACTTGTGCTCTCTTAGAAAATGTATAACATGAAAGATTTCCTTCCATCTTCATTCTTGTTAATTAAGAATGCAAAGTAGTAAATGATAAAGTATCAAATGAATGGTACTGAGAGGTTATAAAGCTTCATAGACAGAAGAGCACAGCGTGGCCAGGAGTGCTGATGAAGGTCTTTCTGAGGAGGTGAAACATGAATTTAATCTTGAAGAATGGGTGGAGGAACAGGGATGTGCTTCCCATAAAAAGGATATAGCCTGAACCCCACCAGGGAGTGGAAGAATGATCAGAGGGCTGAGGGGTGGGAGATCTTGATGGCATGAGCCACACTGGAATACTGAGGAATGATCCACACAGTATACGTTATTCTTTAAACTAAGCCATCTTGGAGAGGAAAAGGGGAAAACAGGCATAAAGCAGGAGAGTTCAGAACCCAACAATATATATGGCCACCTTATTAGAAAGAGACCTGTAAGGTAGGCTCTTCCAATGAGGAAGCATGAATGATGCTTAGAAAGGGGAACAACAGGAGGAAAGCAGAGATGTAAAATTAAAGAAGTCATTTAGAAAGATCAGCCTGGTAGCACACAGTGTGGAAAACAGATTTGAAGGTGTCTTGGATTAGCGACTTAGAAAGCAGTGGACGTGTTGCTCCAGTAATCTGGCAGAAGGTGACAAGTGTAGCAGGAGTGAGAAGCAACAGAAGAGCCAAACATAGATTTTATTTTATTTTTTTGGAAGGAAGAGTTTTGGGGGTATTTTTATTTGCTTTGCTTTAATTAAATACTCCAAGGATCTGTCTTCCACACTCGTTGGCTCTGTGTGTTCCTGTTTACTTTGCTGGCAGAATGTTTGAGCTCCTTATAGAGAAGGCAACATTAAAAAGCAAACTATTTAAATCAAATGAAAATGTATTTTTAAGAATCTACTTCATATCTCTGAGCTTATAGGACCTGATTCCTAGGACACTGATGTTCTTCTCTGACAATTAACTTCAAGGATTAGCAGCCTTTTAGAAGTGTTTATGGTAGCCCTTAAGTTACTCAGACCAACTCAGTGTCCACCGAGATACAGCTGCTAATGACTCTCCTCCTGTCCAAGTTTAAGATTCTAAATAAGGACTTGTGTATGGAAGGTTAAGTCATGTTGGCATAAACATTCCAGCATTAGTTTAAAAAGGACAACAAAGCCCAGAAAATTTGATAGTCAGGAGATGCTGGTGATGTGGGGATAAGGGAGGGTGATAGAAAGCCTAAGAGTTTCCAGAGAATTTATAGCTGAGAAATATGTGAACAAACCCCAAAACCAAAAATCAACCAAGAAAATTATTACCTTCTCAGAAAGGGAGGGTGAGGGTCATCTTACGTTCATATATCCTTCCTTGACCTGGCGTCCTGCTTAAAACATAACCCATGGCTGAAGTTTTGATTCTCTGAGTGCTGGGAACTTGTCTTTTCTCTGATGTATACTCAGCCCAGTCCGGTGCTCAAGAATTAGACTCAATAAATGTGAAAAATGAATAAGTGTGTGCAATAACTCACATACCCACCAATCATAGTTGCCCCTGATCAGTCAGTCAAGTGCTCTCCAAGAATTTGCGGTCTTATGGCAAAAAACAAAACAAAACAAAACAACAACAACAACAACAAAACCCTACAACAGGTAAAAATCTTAGGCCACTAATTCAGGAGGTCAGGAAATACAACTTTCTTTACTTTTCTATAATTCAGTTTAACTAATAGTTGAGCCTCCATTCCACCAAGATAGGAGAAACTTAATGTCAGTTAATCTAGGGTTCTCTGGCAATCTGGTTTTGGGGGTGGAGGGAGTGGGCAGAGGAAGGCAGAGGAGTGGCTCACATGTACTATAGTGTGCAGGGTTGACTACTCCCTCTGGGTCCTTATCTAGGCACACTGCCATCTCCTGAGACGTCCTTTTTTCTGGTCTGGTCTCCCACCATTTGTGGAGCTCACTGCTGTTCCAGGTACAAGGCTTGTTAAAGTCCATCATATTATCAGCTCCCCCTATGACCCTCACTAGGCTCACTCAGCCATTCCTTTCCCAAGCCCAAACACAGGAATAGTCAGTGAAGCTGTATAAGGCTCCTGAACTTAAGCAGAATTTCCTTCTTTTATCTATTGCTGTAGGACCAGCACCTAGAATAGTGCCCAACACAAGGTGGGCACGCAGTAGGTAGAGTGGACTGAATAAAGGTCACGTGCTCTCTATAATGAGGATCTTACAGTTCAGTCCCGGGGTTCCATCTGGCTGAGTGGAAGAGAGCCATCTCCTATCCTCCTTTATCTAGAATTCATAAACCATACTATCATCCTCTTGGAGACCTTCCTCATCTCCAGCCAGGGAATGTTTACCTTGGTGAGGCAAGGAGAACTTAGTTATTGCTCCTCACAGGATTTCCCAACTCTCTGTCCAAGTGCTATGTGTTTTCCTCTGGAGGGCTGGGTTTTTGGAAATTTAAAAGCTTGACAGTGAGTCATTTCTTCCTACATATTCTGTTGGTCATCCCACCCCTGAGGCATGGGGTGAAGGTAACCCTCGCTGACTGAAAGCAGGAGAAAAAAGCTTATAATGGAAAACAAGGGTGAAAACAACATGGATACTATTCCAGAATAGCCACCGGCCGAAATTAGAATAATATATAATACAAGTTTTACCATACATTGCTGTGAAGCGCTGTGAGGAAGCAGAGAAAACTCCATGGCGGGGGCAAGAGAAGGTGACAAAGAAAGAGTCTCACATGTAGTGACTATTTTAGTTCGCTTTTGAAGACTACATAAGCATTTATTCAGAGAACAGGTAGGGAGGAGAGAGGTCAGGAGGCAGAGTCACAGCAGAGGATGTGTGATATAGAACTGGTGAACGTCAAGCTCTGAAATCAGGGCAGGCCTGGGTTCAAGTTGTGGTTCACCACCTCCTAGCTGGGTAACCTGGGCTCCGCTAGCTCCCTTAGCCTCGGGTTGGTCATTTGAAACATGCGGGTGAGGATACATACTTCATAGCTTGTTTGGGAAGAACAGGTTTGATAGTGAACATAAAACACTTGGCACAAAACTAGCAATTGTGGAACAGGGAATCTGTGCTGAGCAGCTAATCTCGGCTACTTTTGGAGGGCAGAATTAAGACAATGGGAGAGAGATGATCTGATCTGTAGTTTGGACACATAAACGAACTGGTCACTAACGAGATGTGGGAATGATGGAGAAGAGATGAACATTAAAGACGGCCTCTAATCTAGGTCATGCAGTGACCAGTTCAGGGAAAGGAGCACAACAATTCTGGGCTGTATATGCTGAGATTGAGTTCTTGTAACACACCTCGGGGGTAAGCACTCTGTCAGCGGCTGGAAATGCATGCGGTGGGACTGGGTATCCTTTCTTTTTCCCAATAAATATCAATGCATGCTGAATTGGTCTTTCAATTTCAAAGCTCATACAATGAAAAGACACTGATCACTGCCAAACTTAAATAGCTCCAAAAATGTCAGAATGTGGAGTTAATTAAAAGAGTGAATCATTTTTAAACATTTTCTCTGCATCAGGAACTATGCTAGGAAATTATACATTGCAGTGCCAAGAACTGTATGCTATTTCATTTTTTAATCCTCCCCGTGTTGGACAAGGGGCGTTTTAACATAAAAATGCATTGAAATCGTACTGTGAAAAGTGATACACATTATCAAATGGGACGTATATTTATCTTGCTGTTGCTCCGTTCTGAAGAGTTAAGATCCACTGGCCGCCTCTGCAAAGCAACCATGAACTGGTGTCTCTGGCTGACTACAATGATGTTGGCTGCGCAGAGCGGGGAGCTAGGTGAGGGCAAATACAGAGAAAATGAGGGAAAACAGGGCGGGTGGGCTTCCAGGTGCCCAGCTGAAGGGGTTTCTATATCACATGGAAGGCCACCTGCTGAGAAGAGAACAGAACTCTTTGAATCAAACTTCTGACCCTCAGAACTTTTGTGTTCGATCTCCAGGAGGAAGGGATCCCTTTGGTAATGGATTATCCCTGCATGCCATCCTGAGGTTGTGAAGTAAATGGAGTAGAGCAGGAAGCCACTGGGATCCGGCACTCTGGAGTGAAGGTAGGAGAGAGAGCATAGCTCTGGGAAACCTTGCAGTGTGAGGTTTGGCCAAAAAATTGCCCAGGGACAGCAGGTATCGAGAGCAGGGAGTGCCAAGGGTAGAGCTGCAGGGAAGGTGGGCATTTAATGCTGGGGGAGAGTAGGAAAACTCACCTCATGAGACTGAACAGTGCCTGGAGAGAGGTAGGAGTGAATCTGAGAAATGGTGTCGCAAACAGGAAGGAAGAGAAGGTAAATCTGTCCCTAGACGATAAGTGTTCCCCTTAAGATCATCAACAAACCATGATTAGCCTCACAATGGGGGCAAAACCCAGAATTTGGTGGGTTGAGACATGGCATGGAAGAGGGTTGAATGTGTTTAGAGGTGTAGAAGGACATGCCCCATGTTGTTCCTACATTGACCCCTGTGCCTTTAACCAAAATAACAGCATGAGCACTGCTCTAAGTTATGCAGGGGTTGTTTCGGGAAGAAGTGTTAGGTGGAAGTACCATTTGTAGCCCAATGGCTCTGAGGAAAAGAATAAAAAACAAACAACAGAGAAATACGGAATGTTGGAACCGAGCAAATGTCAAAAAGGGAAGAATAGTATTTAGTGTTTTTTTCATTCAACCCAGACTCCTGGTTTCAGTAAGTCTTCTGAAGCCACAGCTTCTTTTGTGCTAAAACCACACTGTTCTGAGTCATCTCTCTGTCTGCTAGGACACATCTACCTTAGTTCTCTTTCCTCTCTTCAATAAATGCAGACCCATGCTCCTCCAGACCACTTCTCTCCTGGCCTTTGCCAAGGGCAATGTAGTTACCTAACTCATAAAGCACATCTATTCTGTGCCAGAAATATCAAAAACCAGGAGATGGTGGGGTGGGGGGAAAGACTCTGTTGGATTCTCGAGTACATAAATCTACGTAGAGCAAATAGGGGTGATATTTCAAAATATGTAAATTTCCCAGAGATACTGATAAGAACGCCAGATGTTGTATTTCCTTCTTCCTCCATCTACACATTTCGAGAATCACCACATCATGAGCCACTGTTAGTGTTAGAAATGGTAAATGTGGGGTGCCTGGGTGGCTCAGTCAGTTAAGCGTCTGCCTTCGGCTCAGGTCAAGATCCCAGGGTCCTGGGATCAAGCCCTGCATTGGGCTCCCTGCTTGGCGGAAAGCCTGCTTCTCCCTCTCCCACTTCTCCCCTCTTGCTGTGTCTCTCTCTGCCAAATAAATAAATAAAATCTTTAAAAGAAATGGTGAATGTTATATGTCCATTGAATATATTGGGCACCACTGATTTCAAAGGAGTCAAATACATATCAACAAAGTACTATAGCACAGTGGACTGATTTAAGCTAAAGTATGATTGGCTGATTTGTCATAGGGAATTGTCATGGGAGGCAGCAGATAAGCAACAAAAAAGGGCTTTTAAGTAACCCCGAAGCTCCTTAGAAATGGGAAGTCACAGGAAATGGCTGGTAAGTGAGTTCTTGGAGAAGTTCTCATTTTATGTATTCAAGAAAATGCTACCTTGGGGTGTCTGGGTGCCTCGGTCAGTTAAGTGTCCGCCTTCCACTCAGGTCCTGACCAAGCCCCGAATCTGTTTCTCTGCTCATTGTGGAGCCTGCTTCTCCCTCTTCCTCTGCCTCTCACTCTGCTCTCTGTGTGTGTGTGTGTGTGTGTGTGTCAAATCAATGAATAAAAAGATAAATCTTAAAAAAAAAGAAAGAAAAAGAAAAAGAAAAAGAGAGTGGTACCTGGATAGCTGTATTCTGAGTGATTTAACTCTTCTGGAGTAAGTACTCTGTGCTACGTTGGCAGAGCATAATGAATAAAATAAAATCTCCACCAATTCCAAAGTTCTCTCTAATGGGGGCCAGGTAACAGTGACAATTGTGTCCTCCTAGCGGGGAGCCTGTGGGCTCAGGGGAGGTTTGATTTGATAACAACTTTTTATATTTCAACAGAAGCATTCACATGCTGTTAACAAAAAGATTGGCCAAGAATTAGAATTTAAGACCCTGGGACAAGTTAGTAGTTGGTTTGTTCTTCGAGGTCCCTGGGGCCCGTCACACTACACACCAGCAGATAGATACTGCCTGTTTGGTGCACAAGACTACAGTCTGCCCAGGTGTGGGGATAGATTACATGGAGCAGAACATTCCCTTTAGAGAAATTGATGCTCCCTAGAGAGAGCATCATGCTCTGATGAATTTCACTACACAGGGATTTGTGGATTTTGTACTCCTCCCACTTTTCTATTGAATTTATTCCAAAGGGAAGGGAGAACAAAAACTAAGAATAAATCAGCCATTTTTTTTTTATCACAGCTGTGACTACCACTAAAAAGCAAAAGTCTATGAGAAATAACCTTGATTCATAATACTATGCATACTGGGTGAATGGCTCAATAAAACACAATATTTCAGATGGATTGCCAGGCGATGGTGACATCACAGGCGGGGAGGAACACAGAGTGCTTCACACATAACGACGCAGAGCACAGCGAACGGTGATGAGGACTGTTAGCGCACGCTATTTTTATGTTCGCTGTGTCTTAATTGATGTAAATGGCCTTTGAGACATGTGTGATGGGAACATATTTGTGAAGGAACACAAATAAAAAGCTTTGCTCCTGCCACCAGTGATGTTATTTTATCAAAAAAAGAAGTAATTGTAAGTCCAACTGAAGGAAAAACAATTCTTGCGGCGGCACGTAGCAAACAACGGAGCGATTTTAAAACAGAAGAGGAAAAAGAATAAACACTTCAGAATTACTTGTGAGAGGGAGGAGCAAATACCTCATTTCAGACTGCCTTCCTGTTTCCCAGGTCTCCAGAAATTACGAAAGTTGGAAATCTGTGAAATTGAAGGAATATAAATCACTGTTTTCCCTCTAAATGCTAAATGGATTTTTGGATTCATAACTCATACATTGAAAAGGCGCTGATTATTGCCAAAATTAAACAGTTCCAAGTAATGCCAAAATGCTGAGTAAATAATAATGACTAAGCAGGAACCATTTTCTCTGAGCCAGGAGTGAACGATGCTGAGGAGTGATACATCATGGTGTCAGCTGACATATAGCATTTCTTTATTTAATCCTCATAATAAACCTCGAATGGCATTTATTTCCCCCTTTTTACAGATGAGAAAACGATACTGATTGTTAAGCAATTTGCTTAAGTTACATAATTAGAACAAAAACAGAACCAGAACGTCCTCTCAAGCAGGCCTGTTTCCAGTGCCATGCTGGATACCTGAATGGAATCTGCTCAGAGGAAAACTTGTCAATTATTCATTCTGCCAGTCATTCGACACCCTGTTCAATGTCATGGACCGAGTGTAGGAATGGATGGCCTGTGTGTGCAGGGGTATGGGAATCTCAACGCATGAATCTGACCTCTGATGGTTCATAATTCCGCATTCAATTCAAAGCGTCTGTATGTTAAATAATTACTGAGTAAGAAGACTTTTTTTTTTTAAACTGATAGACTGCACCGTCATCACTGAGGAATTGGTTTTCCTTTTCCACACTGACTACCACCAACACAAGTCACGGAGTAATTAAAGTCATCCAGCCTTTCTAACGTGCAGACCTTAGTTGCAGTTCTGTCCGCTCCATGTCTTGTCTTGTCTAGAAGATTGCATGATGGACGGCTGAATGCTGCCTGAATGCTGAATGCCTTGCAACCCTGCATAGATTCTGTGCCTCGACGTGCCAGGTGGCCACGCCCGGGCCAGCCCCTATAGTCTGTTTACAAGATGAAACTTCGCACGCAGGACTCTTCAAACCAGAGCACTCCCCCTTTGGCCCACATCATGGTGCTGCTCACTCTCAGCATGCCGAATTTGACATACTTATGGAAACCTGGAAGAAGAAGAAAAAGAGCAAACTATAATACGGAGTCAAGAGGACTTAGAGTAGAAGGTGGAAGCAAGACAGCAAATGATTTCCTAAGAAAATGATTGAGGCATGTAGGAATATGGATTTGATGAAGGACTTTCAAAGCAGCAAATGATTAACAGAAGAAACATAAAATCAAATCTTTTATTTATGTGTTGATTCAATAAATGAATTTGCCTACTTTTAGTAAGGGAGTGTTTCAGGAAAGAAGAAACATGAATGAGCCATAGATTCTTTCCTCCAAAAACTGTCAGTCTGCCAGGAGATATCACACACAGGCATAGAAAGCTACAAAATAAGACATTCCAGGGAGCCTAGGTGGCTCAGTTGGTCAAGCACCTGCCTTTGGCTCAGGTCATGATCTCAGGATCCTGGGATCAAGTCCCACATCAGGCTCCCTGCTCAGCGGGGAGTCTGCTTCTCCCTCTGCCTTCTGCTTCCCCAGCTTGTACTCTCTCTCTCTCTCAATCTGTGTCAAATAAATGAATAAAATCTTAAAAAAAGAAGAAAAAAGACATTCCATGAAGGGTATCCATAATAGAGGTGTACGTAAAATGTTATGGACACTTAAGTCCCAGTTTACATACTACTCCTCCATGATCTGGAGCAGATCTTTTCACCATCTAAAAGATGAGTAGAATTTGGATATATAAAATTGTGGCAGAATGGGAATGAAATTCTGGTTGGAAGTATTAACAAGAGGTAGGATGAAATAATCTAGCATTAAGGAAAATCAAGGGGCTTTATTTCTTTGGCGCAGAAAACATGAGAACAGGAATATTTGGGAGAAAGCCAAGTCTATAAACCTGTAGGTCTACCTCTGTGTCATTAAGTCAGCACCTCACACAAATCCCCACTCTCTGCCCCCTCGTCTCACTCTGCCTCTTTCTAGGAGGCATTGTCCTTGACTTCTCCCACTCTCTCTTTTCAGATAGGGCCTTGCTCCTATTTATAACTACACAGTCGCTCCTCAGACCTGAGAAAACAGAGACACTCTAAATTTCATCTGTTCAGGGCACCGTTTTCTCCATAACACAATAATAAGGTCTTGATGCTATGGACAGTGGAACAGGGAGAAATGCTATAAGGAGTGGCATAGATAGTCAGTCATGTGACTTTGGTCTCTGAGTTGTGAGGTCATATGGTACACAACATCTTCATCCAATGCTCAGTTATTCACTTAGTCCCAGTCAACACAACCCTGGATGGACAACTCTGATAGATACCCACAGCTCAGATTTTTATCACTTCCTAGTGAACAGTACGGGATCAACCCACAATGCCATTACTGGCTAGTAGTTGGATCCTTGTGACTTGAGATCAATAACTCCATTATTGTTAAGTCTACTCTGGTCTATCTATGCTTGTGTTTTCTCTCTCTGAGAGTCCTATGTTTCTGCTTGTACCTCTATGTCTTATACCTCAGCCTCCTTTCATGCTTTCCCCAAAGACTAGAAAACAGTTCATTTTGTTTTGAGGACCTGAGAACCATGTTGGAACATATTACCGAATAAGGGATATTATGAGTTTTGGAAATTGTTGAAAGCTCTTAAAAAGTCATAATGGCTGGTATCTAGTCCTGAGTCCCTTGATAGGAATATAAACTGGGACTGTCAGATATCTAGAGTTTCCTTGTATTTGAAGAGCTGATGTCACTCAATGCCTAACCGCCATCCCCAAACCAAAGTTACGGGGCATGCTGAACTTCATGAAAATTCCCTCCTGGGTAAAGCTACATGTTGTCTCATAGTTGACTCAGAGTTGGGACCATGACCCTAGCTGGGCTAATGCAAGTTTTTTCGAGCACTTGGGAAATCTCCTATTGGGATTGCAAGGACAGGAAGATACAAACCTGGAGTGGTCCATAGTCATCTTTGCCACAAGACAAGAGGAACCTGCTTAAGAGGAAAGCCAACATAAAAGAAGTAGAGCCAGGCGTTGGAAACAGAGAAAGAGTGAAAGAAAAAGAATAAAAACACAATTATTATCTAAGCTCTTGAGAACAGCCATTTCTGAAAACAGCTCATTCCTGAGCTTCGTCCTTGGACTGTTCCTATTCAGTTAAATTGGTCACTTCTTTTTATTATTATTGTTATTGATATTCACATTTGTAGTTATATTTCTTTTATTTTATTCTGCTTAAGTCAATTTGATTTGGGTTTCTATTACTTATGAAAGAAACAACCCTAATGCAAATAACTACTGGATTATTTGCATTTCTAAGACTTCAGATAAGATGTTTCGCATTAGCAAGACTCCATATCATGAAAAAATGTGGTCACTTTGGGACATTCCTTGACTTATGCCTTACATCTCATCCTTCTGTGTTCCCTAGACTTTTGTGTTTCCTTTTTGTGGTTCATATATATATTTTTTTAATTCCTGTATGGTTAGAATATAGTTCTCTAGGCTTTTGAATAATATCCTACACATAGTGGCTTCTCAAGGCTTGTTGTGTGGTGTGGGGACAATGAAGGAGTGGGCATTAGAGGTGAGTGAATTTAGGGTGAGTAGAGCTTCTTACATTGGGATTGATATAATGGCTTACACTGGTGGGAAAGGAACTAGTCAGTGTGTATTGGAAAAGTCATATTGCGGAATGGTAGAAAATAAGTAAACAATATAGTACTTAACCTTTTCCAGCCCATCTCAAATAGAGCCATTGAATCCTGCCATCTGCAGGTTCAGCAATGTTCCTTTTCACAGCACAGCCCAGCTGGGGGGCTACTTGTGAAGCCTCAGCTCAACTGGCTAGCTGAGCTGGGAATTAGCCTTGCTCCCTTCCAACTAGGTATCCAGTAATCACTGGGTACAGGCTTGCCGATCCAATACCAGTTTTTAAAAACTCCCCTCACTTTACTCCTCCACAAATTTAGTTTTTTTCTCCATCGTTTCCCTCCAGGATCCTAGTTTCCCACTGAACTCTCCATGATTCTGAGTGTGCCTGGCTGCGGAGCCATGGTTGGCCTGTCTTATGAGGATTAGGATCCTGCTTATATATATGCTCTGGCCTCTGTGAATTCAGTGATTAAGATAATTTCAGGGGAGAGAAGATGATACTTGGATTTTTTTCTTTAATAATCTATACTGATTTTTCTTGGACTTTTTTAAGATATTAACTCCTACCAAAACCAGATAGGGTCACTATGCGTCTTTGAGCATTAGACCATTCAGTTGCTTTCTGGGAAAGCCCAGTCTCCAGTCTAAAACCTGACCGGCCCATCTTCTCCTCTCCCCATCACTAAGGGTGCTGAGCCCCAAATGTCTGATTTCCATCCTTGATTTATGATGGGGAGAAGGCAAAGGAGCTAACACTGTGGTACAAGATCAAACAGATAGAATGGGGATTCTTTCAAAAGCTATGCAGCAATATTTAGTTTTTGTCTGAGTGAGAGACTGTCTTGTGTTCTTGAACAGTGGGTAAAGATAAAAGTGATGGGTTTACTCTTAACATAACGGTGATGATCAATTCACTCTTTTCTCTTCCACTTCCTTTTCTCTTAGGCACCTGTCCCTTTACCACAAATTTAGCAAGATATTCCAAAGGATGATACATTATCATGTCCATGTCCACTTTGTCCACTCTGTTTTAGGTGACTGGGCTAGAGCTAGAAATCTTTTTTTTTTTAATTATTTTTTGTTAACATATAACATATTACTTGTTTCAGGGGTACAGGTCTGTGATTCATCAGTCTTACACAATTCATAGCACTCATGATAGCATAAAACCTCCCCAATCACCAAGCCATCCCTTCCTGCTCATCCCCCTCCATTCCAGCAACCCTCAGTTTGTTTCCTCAGATTTCTTTCCTCATAAGAGTCTCTTATGGTCTGTCTCCCCCTCTGGTTTCATCTTGTTTCATTTTTCCCTCTCTTTCCCTATGATCCTCTGTCTTATTTCTCAAATTCCTCCTATCAGTGATATCATATGATAATTGTCTTTCTCTGATTAACTTATTTTGCTTAGCATAGTACCCTCTGGTTCCATCCACGTTGTTGCAAATGGCAAGAGTTCCCTTTTTGATGGCTGCATAATGTTTCATTGTATATCTATACCACTCTTCTTTATCCATTCATCCGTCAATGGACATCTCAGCTCTTTCCACAGTTCGGCTATTGTGGACATTGCTGCTACAAACATTCGGGTGCATGTGTCCCTTACTACACTACATTTGTATCCTTGGAGTAAATGCCCAGTAGTGCAATTTCTGGGTCATAGGTAGCTCTATTTTCAACTTTGAGGAACCTCCATGCTGTTTTCCAGAGTGGCTGCACCAGTTTGCATTCTCACAAACAGTGTAGGTAAGTTCCCCTTTCTTCACATCCTTGCCAATATCTTCCATTTTAGGACTGTAAATCTTATCATAGCTGAATCTATCTACTGTCTCATCTGCATTTAGAAGCTGGGGATCAGAGAGACTGAATCAGTTAGTGAGTGGTCCACAAAGTTTTTCTGTAAAGGACCAGATAGGAAGTATTTTGCTTTTGCCAGCCATTTGCTGTTCCTCACAGCAACTCCTTTCTGCCATGGCAGCATGCATGCAGCCATGAGTAATGTGTAAATGAATGGAAATGGCTGGGTTACAATAAAACTTTATTTACATAAACAGATGTCAGCAGGATATGGCCATGGGCATGGTTTCCTGAGCACTGAGTTACATTGTGGAGAGTAAACTATAAGATCAAATTGAGTCAGGTTAGAGCAGTCATTTGGCGTCATACACAATGCTGATAATTAATCAAAGAAAGCCTGTAATCAGAGAGAAAATGATAGAGCAGCAGATTGATGGGGAAGAGCAGAGAAGAGAAGACATCTGAAGCCTGAAGGATGATGGAGAGTGACTTGCATCCCAGCTTTCCTGGTCCAAATCTCATGTGACTGTTTTTTATCCCCCCTAATCTTGGATATCTATGCGACTACATTTTGTTGTTTTTCACTAACCCCTCTGAAGTTACTTTACGTGTTTTCCTATTCCTGATCATCCAACTCCCACCAAACTCTGATAAAACAAGAGTTATACCAGTGGGGGTTCTTGGCTGCAAATGTCAGAAAGAAACCTGGGGTCTTAAGGATGCTGGGATTTGTTTTAATCAGATAAAGTAAGACACACAGATGTGGAAATGACTATCAGAAAGGAAGAAGTTTGTAGTCCTCACAGATCCCCTAAAAATAGGAGGCATGCCATGCGACACAGGAATGCGAGGGGAAACAAGAAGGTTGGTCAAGAGGCAGAAGATGTGAAGACAGAAAATGGACAAGAGCATTTATTGTGGTTTCTGTGAGAAGGAACAAGCAAGCCTTTGGCTTGGCTCGTTTAAACAACTTCAGTTGCTTCAGTTCAGGAGCATCGGGACTGTCCCTGGTAGTCCAGCACATGGTCTGGGGGGTTAGGACAGGGGAATATAAGGACCTATAAAGGGGGTGGCTGGAGCTGTGAGCTCTGAATTGGTCAGTTTGCATAGGAAAGGAGGATGAGTCCTTCATGTATAGGAATTGACTGGCCCTGGAAGGCTCCGTCCCTCCGTCCATAGGGTACTATGCTGGGTAAGTGCCAATACCCAGGGAAGAGGTAGAAAGGCAGCACTAGAGGGGTTAGCAAGGCCCCAGCATGCCCAAATATCAAATAAAGAACCTAGAGAATATGCTATCTGGATAACTTAAACAAGAATGGAACTTGCCAAGAAGCCATTGGGATGCTCACAGAATTGTCAGGAAGCATGTAAAACTCAGTTGGAAAAGGGGCAGGATTCTGGACAGGCTAGACATCTAAAAACACAGCCAAGATCCCGTCCTAGTTCATCCTGGTTGGGAAGCACTGTGGAGCCAGGCACACAGTCGTCCCCATGTCATCCCCACTCCCACCGGCCTCTCGACCACTGATCATTCGTGGCCACGCTGCCGAACTCTGCCTCTGCTGCTGCAAATTATTGTATTGTCAGCGCTCCCTGTGTCTTTGTGTGTCTTTGTGCTGCTCCTTCAAGATTCAGGTTTCCTGGCGGGACCACACATTTGGCCAGGCTCAGGTCACACACCTGTGCCCTCACTTCTAAGGGACCAGAAAAGAGACATGAGTACTCACTTCCTTTCGGTAACTATAGTGACAGGCGAGGCCCTGCCTCCCATTATTTTGAGATTTCCTGGAAACAAGAGGGTTTTTCGTTATGGGAGTTGGGTAGGGGAAGAAAGCCACAGGGGTATGACAACTGTTCAGAGTATACTGAAATAGGCAGGAACCAGAGTTTAGATAAATAGCCAGGCAATCAGGAGATTATACAGATGTTTCTCTAAGCAAGATGGCAGAGGGATTAAGTGTATCTAGGGCTGGCGGCGGTGGGAATGGAAAGGAAGAAAGGGATTCTGGACACTGCATAGAGGGTTCACAGAACACGGTGATTGGTGGGAAAGTAAAGATATAAGTGAGAGAAGAATCAAAGATAAAGCTGAGCCTTTGAGCTGAAAAACGATGTTGATGTTAACAGAAGTGTGCTGAGTTGTATCGATCACGGGATATGTAAGTGCCAATACCCAGGGAAGAGGTAGAAAGGCAGCACTAGAGCCCATGTGCTCAGATAGGGCCAAGAAGGCGCTGTACAAATCATCAGAATATTGGTGATAATCAAGTCACAGGGGAGGGAGTTTCTCGGGGTGGGGTGTGTAGAATTGAAAGAGATGTTAAAGAAATAGTAGAGAATCACAGACTGAGCTTCTGTAAAAGCCCAGGACTGCATAAAAGGAGGAAAAGGAGACAGGGAGATTCAATTAGAGGGAGTGAGAGCATCTGGAGAGGAAGCAAAAATAGGGAGCTTTAAGGAAATGATCTTGGCCTCTGGGCAGGGAAAGTTTCCAGGATCCTGCTAGAAAGAGAGAACCCAAGAGGGAGCAAATTCCTGAGAGCTAATGGCAGCCAGCAGACACGAAGGCCATGGGCGTGCAGTACTCGCTTGGATGTCTGGTGCAGGAAAGGAACACCAACGGCTTCTAATCCCTCCTCCCACATTTTTGCTGTCTCCTGACTTTCCACTTCAACTTTGGCTGCTGTTTCATATAAATTTGCAGAGCCCTCACACGATCAGAGGAACCTGCTCTCTTGGCTTCCCTGCCGTCCCCTCTCTATCCCTCCTTTGTGGCAGAGACTCAGCAATGTCAAGGTGGAGAAGAGATCATCTTGAGGCTAGAAACCTATAGACCGAGGTGGAAGGAAGGTGTTAGTTAAGTCTTCTGTCTCTGTGGACCCTGGGAAGAGAAGCAAGGCTACAGGGAACCCCAGGGGCAACTCTGAACAGAAAATGTCCTCCAGGGGATGTGCCTATCTATTTATCATTATATATTATTTATTAATGTACTCATTTATTATGTTTTGAATCAGGGGACTTCATGTGTTCTTGGGTTTGGGTCTGGTATTCATTTTTTACGTGAGAAAAAGATGAAGAATGTCTCCTGTGTTGATATAGGAGGAAAAGTATTAGATATATACCTCCCCTTTTTAAAATTTTTATTTATTTTTTTAATTTCTTTTCAGTGTTCCAGAATTCATTGTTTATGCACCACACTCAGTGCTCCATGCAACATGTGCCCTCCATAATACCCACCAGCAGGCTCACCTAACCTCCCACCTCCCTCCCCTCCAAAACCCTCAGATTGCTTTTCAGAGTCCACAGTCTCTCACGGTTCGTCTCCCCCTCCAATTTCCCTGAACTCTCTTCTCCTCTCCATCTCCCCTGTCCTCTGTGTTATTCCTTATGCTCCACAAATAAACGAAACCATATGATAATTGACCCCCCCCTTTTTAAAAAAAAACTATTAAGAACCTGATTTATTGCAAACATCGACGTATGCTCAGGGCTTAGAGGTCCTCGCTCCCTCCTTTCTGCATTTCTAGTTCTAATCAAACATGGACGAAAATCAATAATGGTCATGTCCTATCCTTTGAGCTGCTGGAACCTGCTGAGGTCTGTGTATGTATCATTACAAAGTTCTCCCTCCCTTCCTCTCTGTCTCTCTGTGCGTCTCTCTCTCACCCTGCAACTTTCTCCAGCCATTTCCAGGTTCTGAAATATTTAGCTCCTCTGAGCCCTATCTTCTGTTGACCTGTTTCTTCTCCTCCCTACCCCATCCCCATTCCCTTAACCCTCAGTCCCAAATCCCATTCATCTTCATGACCCCCACAGGGTCTGATTAAACTCCATCCTGGCTGAGCGCTCAGAGTCCGGCAGGTGGATGGCACGCAGGAAGCAGAGGGGCAGGGCGAGGCAACTGAGCGCCCAGTGGGAGATAGAGCTGACAAGATTGATGGGCCCTAGATCCTAGCTCAAAGTCAGGACGTGGTAAAACGGGAGTGTTGGCGATAATTTCTAGGAGCTTGTTATGGCCGACTTCTCGATTGAGGATGAAAAAGCTGCCATTAAAACAAAACCCAGCTATCCAGGATGTTGTTGTGAACAACCTGCCTCTCCCCGCAGCCCCTGCACCAAGCGGGTTCATAATTCTCAGGAAGCTGGGGGTGGAGGCTTCACCGGAGGAATTGGCCTTACTCCCTCCGTGGGAAGATGGGGACAAGGCGCACAGCAGGGAGGACCTGGGGAGGGAGGAGGGGCGGATGGATTCCCCCTCCTGACCTCCCTGCTCAGTCATAAGGCAGCTTGCCCTGTGCTGGCCTCTCTGAACCTTCTAGCAGCCAAACACACCAGCTGGAGGTCACTGTTGGTGGGATGTGTGCCTAAGGGGGTACCAGACAGGCTCTGGACTGCTGCATGGGAAAAGGAGACTAGTGCCTCTGCATGACTTTGGACCCTAGCTAGGGTTAACTTCACCTTTCTCCCTCACTGGGATGTAACCCACGTAAACTCAGACTAGCCCCCTATCGCTTTAAGGAGCTTCTGGACAGGGTCACATCCTGACAACTGGGTGTTGAAAGAATTAATTGAAAAGCCAATTAATTCTATAATGAAATCTTTCTGCGAGCTCTGAAGGAGTATCTCACTCAAACCACTGGTACAGAAAATATTCTTTCCCTGCTTGGCCTCTTTCTTTCTTTCTTTCTTTCTTTCTTTCTTTCTTTCTTTCTTTCAAGAATTTATTTATTTTTTATTTATTATTTGACAGAGAGAGACACAGCAAGAGAGGGAACACAACCAGGGGAAGTGGGAGAGGGAGAAGCAGGCTTCCTGCTAAGCAGGGAGCCTGATGCAGGGCTCGATCCCAGGACCCTGGGACCATGACCCAAGCCGAAGGCAGACACTTAACGACTGAGCCATCCAGGCGCCCCGGGACACTTCTTGTCTGCATATCTCACGTAAGCGGCAGGCGACACCATTCTACTCTTCAAATCCCCAAATTCCTCACGATATCCTCGATCAGACATGTTCTATTACTATCTGACTTTCTACCATTCACATTTCTTTCCTTTCCTTTGCTTCCCAAACAATTTTCCAAGCTGTAGTGCTTTGTTGTTTTTGAGCTAAATCCAAGGAGTTTCCAAACAAAATCCACATTTCTGTCATTATTCTTTCTCCAAATTATATACTTTCATTTTGAAGCAAAGAATCAATCAAAGGAGTCAGAAAGAATCTTATGGAGCCTGAGGGGGCGGTTGGCAAGTCATCAAGGACAGACTTCCCTTGGCTCAAGATGTGGTCTAGGGATGGGGTTCAGGTATCTGGTAATAATAAGGGTAAGAGGTACTGAATAATCACAAATCAATGCTTTTGTCCCTGTTTTAGAGGAACACAAGTGAGAGGAGCCTTCTTACGGGGATTACCATGAACTGACTCTACTAATTTCTACGTTGAAGGGAAAGGATATCCTTAGTAGCAGGGACCTGCTTGCTATCTGGCCCTCTCACTCCCTGGTGTGGACCCCACAGTGAGGGAAAGCTGGCAGCCAGGAGCTCAGTCTGCCCCATGCTGGATCTCCACGTCCCCACCTGCTTTCCTGCTGCTGGCTTTCCTTTACTTTCCTCTGACTACCAGCTTTGATCTCTGCTTTCCTCTGTCAGCTCTGGGCTCTGGCGGGAGAACAGGTGTGGGGAGAAGCACTCGCTGTGATGCAAAGGTAAGAAGACTGTTTAAAGAGGTGTATTCAGCTTCATTTGGCTTAAAACCCATTTGAAGGCATCAGTGCTTCCCTTCTCTCTGTACGGGCTCTTTCTTTCTAGTTCTGGAGCTCAGGGACATTCTCTTCTTTTTCCAGCTTCTTCATTTCATGTCCTTGTCCCCACCTCCAGCATTCAGCCTCCAATTGCTTAACATGGCATAAGTAGTTTCTAGGCAATCTGCCATTCCCTGTGCATTCTACTCGATGGTAATTAAATGGGAGCTAGTGGTGGATCGAATGGAGTCCAAGACCGTAAGGGAGACTTCCCTGGAACAATTGCTTCTCAGCCCATGTAAGACGGTGCGAACTATTCACTTTGTCAAGTGCACACAGATTCTCTGTGGCCCATTGCGTGGTACCTACTCTACTGGTGCTGTCTGTAGCTGTGCTTTCTAGGGGAAGAAGTAGGAGTCTCAGACCACAAACTCAGGTGTCCCAGAATTACACAGATTTGTTTTAAACTGCAGTCTTTTGATTCAGATCATGGACTTTCGTTCTATTATGGACTTAATGTTTGTGCTATCTGCTTCCCACCCAATTCATATGTTGAAGCCCTATCTCGGGAGTGACTGTGTTAGGAGATGAAGCTTTGGGCATGTAATCAGGTTGAATGAGGTTCTCAGGGTGGGGCTCCTGGAAGGGTTTTGTGCCCTCGTAAGAAAAGGAAGAGGCACCAGAGCTCACTCTGCCTCATAGGGGCACAGGGAGAAGACTGTTATCTGCCCTCCATGAAGAGAGTTCTCCCCAGGAACTGAATCAGCTGGCACCTTGAACTTGAACTTCCTGCCTCCAGAACTGAGAAATACCTGTTGCTTCAGCTACCTAATTACGGTATTTTGTTTTAGCAAACCGAGCAGATTAAGACAGGTCCCATGCCTTCTGTGTTCGAATCTTAGCTTGGCTATTTGTTATGTGACTTAAAACATGTTATTTAATTTCTCTGTGCCTTGGTTTCCTCATCTGTAAAATAAAGCTAATAATAGATTCCTCACGGGGCCATTGCAAGGAATAAACGAGTTACTTTATTTAAAGCATTGAGAACCGGGCTGGGGACATAAAAATGTGATGTTATTGCTAATCATTATCATTGCTGGGGATGAAAATGAAAGACCCTCAATTGTACTACATCATACTAAGGTCTTGGGAAGTACCAGGGCATTGGGTACAGGGGCAACTGGGTTTTGGCCACTGTTCATGCAGGTTCTATGGACGCATCAGTCATTCCAGCACACCTGGCCCTCCCGATCTGGTGACTCTACTGGTTTCTCTCCACACCAATGGACTTTGGAATTCTTAGCAAAACTTTCTATGTGCCCATCAACATAGAGGTTTCCCTTCCTACAGCCAATCTTCCCTTGGATGTCACCTGATATATAGCATGTGACCAAAATGAAGTTTCAAATCCCTCAAGTCTAGGAAAGAAGACCTTTGGAAACATACATCATTAGGAAAGTAACCCTTTTCTGCTTTCCACCCTGACGTACACCTCCTTGAGAAAACTGGCAGAGAAGAGGCCTTTGGCTGAAGGTGAAGAAGAATGAGCAAAGGAAGCAAATAAGAAAAACAAACAAATTAATGCCTCTCAAAGTTGAACAAAACAGCACATTTCTAAATAAGATGATCTATGGAGATTCTGGCACTATACCAAAAGCATCAATGTCCAGAGGCAGGGACAAGGATTTTACATATTAAACAATGCCTTCTCTTGATACATATACACCAAAGTTTGTGATCAAATTTCTGCTCTGAAAGTTTGCAAAAAGGAGGTGCCACCCAAGAAATGTCCTGGTGATTTGAATGCAGGTGAAATGTTGGAGAAAAGATGCAGCAGACATCACTGAAGGTCAGGAGGAGTGAGTCCATGGAGGTTACCAGCATGCAAACAGGGGGACATGCATTAGTGCAATTACAACCCTGAGTTTGGGAACTCTCAGGGACTCCCCTAAGAGGGGAAGAGGTTGGGTCTGCCATGAGGCTGGTGGGGAAATTTTGATACATTTGTCTTAAAGAAACCTCTTAAAGTAAGCTCTAGGAAATATACACTCCTGGAGCTCAACCACACTGAGATTGTATGCTATCCAATAGTAATACCAGTTAAAGAAGATGTACAGTCAAAGACTTTCCAGATAAGTGAGATTTCCCTAACCCTGATTTTTCCCTTCCTCCTCTCCCTTTTCACCACTGACCTCAATAAAATAAATGCCTCTTCTAACCAACAAGGTCTGAGTATGTTTAGTTTCTGGGACAAAAGTTATCAAACTAAAAAACTGTATCAGATACCTCTGGCTTGAGTGTCACATTCATGCTGACTCCTCCTGCATCTTTTAAAGAGAAACTGTCAAACCAACACAGAATGTAGGCAGTGGTGGCAACAGAATGTATTCTAAAAGAGTTTAAACAGTAATACTATAATTTGTGATTTGTGTGCTATGGGCCTTGTATCTTACCTTTTTTGTTATTCAGTCATTGAACTTTGGTTCATAGTTAGTCCCAAGAGTTCTACTTCTCCTGCTACTTCTGGGCTGTTAGTTTACAAGGTTATTCAGAGGTAAAAACTCCATTCTTGAAGGGTGGGCTTGTTTGAAACTAGGTCTTAGATGGAAATTCTACAATCTAAACATGCAGCTGGAAGTAATCTCTGCTTTCTGTACTTTCTCAAGGTCCGGAACCTCCCGGGCCTCTACTCCACTGTACAATTAACACATACTTTCAGAAAAGACTTGGTTGTGCCATTTGCATCTTTGTGTGAACTTAAGCTATGGTGGCATCTTTCCCATGAATTTTCAGCCTGATCCCTAAATGAAGGAGGAGTGGCTAACACTCTAGTTAAGGGAATTTCAGGCATAACTAGGCAACATTGGAGTACATAATAATAGGGCCTAAATAAGATACATATTCATTTACTTACCCACTTGGAATTTAATAGTTAACACCCACATATTATAACATTGCAAATCTAGTCCTGGAGCAAAAGGTCAATATTAAATATCTCAAACCTTGCCTTATCAATTTGTTCTGTATCTGAGGAATTATCTTGTCTGTATTTTTGTATTTCTGGGCAGTTCTTTTTTTGTTGGTTTAGGAAATTATTAGCCTTGAGATTTTTGTGTTGTCCATATTTGCTTTATTCAATCATGTAATCTTGATGTTTACCTTATTCCTAGTGAATGGGTGGTGCAGACTTTAGTGAAAATAGGTATAATCCTCAGTGGTACCTCCAGTCCCTGGATTCTATAGATGGAGGACTTGATGATTTCAACTGGGATTTTCAAATATCCATTGAATTTGGGCATTGGTTGGTACTTTACATCTCATAGCAGAACAAGGCCCCCCAAAGAGAGGAAATTACTGAATGAGCACCCTTAGGACACATTAAAATATATTTTCCTTCTATATTAATGCCCCCTACTGCTTATTCTAGGTTATGGATTGCTATTTTAATATATGGGCAATGAGTTTGGAAGAAATCAGAATTATACTGAAATGTGGTAAGAAACTTGGGCTATATCAAATCTTGAGAAAGGGCTATTCATAAAAACATATACTTCTGTGCTGAAGTCACCTTACACAAATACATCACTCTGGCGTCATGAGGTCAGTGAGATTGCACACCATCTGCAAGGCAAGCTGCTCTCTGTCCTTACATGGTTACACTGGTATAGTTGGTTGCATGGTGTCCCCCCAAACTTCATGTCCACTTAGAACTTCAGAATGTGATGTTATTTGGAGATTGGGTCTTTGTAAATGTAAATAGTTAAGAATTTCAAAATGACACACAGTAGAGCTAAAATCAGTTTAGACTTGTATCCTTATAAGGAGGGGCACAGACCCAGAAGAGGGCTGTGTGAAGATGGAGGCAGAGGCAGAAGGAGCTGAGGAAGTCAGGATCCATCTGAAGCTGGAAGAGGCAAGGAAGATTCTGTCCTAAATGCTTTGGAAGGCATACAACCCCATGCACCTCCATTTCAGACTTATCAGCTCCAGTAATGTGAAAATAAATGTCTGCTATTTGAAGCCACCTAGACTGTGGTACTTCGCAACAGCAGCCCTTGGAAACGAATACACTGGTATCCCCAGGGCACTCCCCACCTCTAAGCCTTCAACAGAAAACCACACAGCATACAATATTGTCTAGGCAAGATTGCTGGGATAAGCAGAGACTTTAACCACTGTGATGAAGGAGAGAGCATACAAATTTCAAGAGCCCATGACAATGAACCAGCTCACATCTTCTCGGCCTCACTCATCTCCAGGAACTTTGACACTTGTTCTACTATGGATACCACTACTGTGACCAGCCAACATCCCATAGGAACAATCTGAAAAGGCTTCTCCTCATGCCAGGGCTCCCCTGTTCACCTCCCACCCTGAGGCTCTACTGTTGCCATGACTTAAAATACCAAGGAACTAAGTGTCCACACTTACATAATCTGGGAGCATAGGGAAATTAAAAGACCATGGGGCAAACTTCTGGGGGATAAATTCTGTCATCCACCCCACAGAGCAGACTTTCCAGAGACATGGAGTTCATATATCTTCTCAGCAGAGAATTCTACAATTCGATGGGCATGATACCAAGCAGTGGTCGGCCCAGTAGCCCACCTTCCCATTGATGCTCTTTCCCTACCTCAACTTCCTTTTCCCTCAATCCTCCTTCACTGGATTGAGTTTCCCAATAAAGTGGTAGCACAAAAGCTGTGCCTCAGGCCTGGCTTTCTGGGGAACCCAAATGAAGACAGATATTCGGTGGACCAATCAGCCTAAATTTCTGCAAATGTAGGAGTCAAAATACTTTCAGTTACAAGCAGGGAAAAAAAAAAAAAACCACAACTGAACATATCTTAGGAAACTTATAGCTTATATAATAAAAAGAGCTGGCTTTAGTCATAGGTGATCCAGGTATAAAAACAATATTGTTGGTTGTATTTACTTCTGTACACTTTCTTTTTTTTTTTCCCCAAACAGTTCCAGAATCATATCCCTCCAGCTTAATATTCTCATCATAAAGGAATTCCTTTGGAAAGTCCATATATTTATCCAGAGACGTGTGTATATCCATCCCTAGGGCATATACTACCCCTGCAGTAAAAACAAAAACAACAAAACGCCCCAAAACAAAACAAAACAAAAAAACAAGCAAAACACAAAGTGCTAATGGTAATTGGGAAATCAACCTCAGAATTATCATTCTTTCTCCAGGAATGCATGAAATATAGCAAAAGAAGTTCCTCAAAGGAAATATGGATGCAAAGTAGGCAAAAATAAGAGCTTACATGGTAAAAATAATCCCCATAATTACAGGTTCATTACCCATAAGCAAACCATAAGATCAATGCTCATTTCCCAAGATTCAAGAGACAAAATAAATAGATTATTTCCCAAACAAAGTGCATTTTCCCCGAAATACCATACTTTTATTGCTTTTCTTATGTGATGTACCCTAAATTCCCGATAGTCAAAAGATGGTACATAGATTGCGCATCAGCTTGAGAGCTTATTAGAAATGCAAAATCTCAGACCTCATGTCAGACTCACTCAATCAAAATTTGCATTTTAATAAGATCCCCTGTTGATTCTTATGCACACTAAAATTTGAGATACAGTGTCCAAATGTCCTGCATGAAGACTGAATCCCTGAAATATGTGATGGGACAGGATCCATTGGGCCTGACAAGGCTTAAGAAGGGAATGATAATTTTGTTTTTGGGATAAGAAACTGTCATATTTCTTAATGAATACCAAAGCTGATGGTCAAACACGGTCATTCATTTCTTAGAAGCACAGCTGGCTCTTTTCAAAAGGGAATTTATTTACACAACCAAAACAATTATAAAAAACCACCACTTAAACTCTTTCACAAAGATTCTATTGAATTGTGATTAAAAAGAAAAAAAGGAACAACATGTAGAAACAGATCATGCAGAGTAAACCTATGGCTACTCAGTGGGTTGGCTATTAGGAGCTTTTGGGAATTTAAATATTATCTAAAGTGCAAACTAGGCAAAAGATTTATTTGTAGTGCTAGAAATAAGAGTTCCATACAATTTGAAGGTTATAGGAAGGTGTGTAGGGAAGCCTCACCTAAAAGTCTAATAATGTATTATGGACGGAAAGACTGTTCTTCCCAAACTGTGTTCACATTAACAAAATCGAAGCCCACAGAAGAGCTGTACCTCTTTGACAAGAAAATATTATCTCTCTCTTTGACAGCAGAGGAAAATGCACATGGGCAAGGATGGGTTATGGGGTTGAAGAAAAATAAAATGTTGGAACTTCAACATTAAAACCCAAAGGGAATAAAGAGTATCTAGCTTTTAAATTATCATATTTTTATATTGTCTTTCTTAGTCATCTACCATGATTAAATCCAACTCACAGCAGCACACTGTGAAAAAGAAACATACTTCCTTCTTGGATGATAACTTTCTCAAGTCATTCCTTTAACAATATCATGCCTGGGGTTTAAGAGCACAAAGCAGGAATATAAAAAAAAACCAATTGTGACCCATGAGGAATCAAAGCAAAACATATACTCATTATAGTGGGTTGACTGGTGATTTCCCAAAAGATAGGTCCATCTGGAACCTGTCAGTGGGATCTCATTTGGAAAAATGGTCTTTGCAGACATAAGGAAGTTAAGAATCTTGAGATGAGATCATCTTGGATCAGAGTAGGTCTCAAATCCAGTAACTTTATAAGCAATATAAAGGAAACAAGACACAGACACAGAGAAGAAAGCCATGGGAAGAGGGAGGCAGGTTGGGAGATGCCGCCATAGCCAGGGGACACCAGCAGGCACTAGAAGCTAGAAGAAACAAGGAAGGATTCTCTCCTAGAACTTTCAGAAGGAGCATGGCTCTGCCAACATCTTGATTTCAGACTTCTTGACTTCAGAAATGTGAGGGAAAACATTTCTGTTGTTAAGCAGTTTTATTTCTGGTAAATTATTATGGCAGCCTTAGGAAACTGGTACCCTCACTTGGAGTACTTTGTCTTCTATTTTGTACTCGTTGTTGTTGATAATGATGATGATTTCCCTAGAGATAAGCCTTCATAGGTGGACTCGAAATGTATCAGCTATGAGCAATGTTTTCTTTACCTTGTGATGTAGAAGGGAAGGGTGGATGCTGGTTTTAAAAAAAAATTAGGCACAGGCTGTATATAAGGCATAAAATTTGAATAATCTTTCTAGGATATAAGATAATCTATCCATATACACTCTATAAGTTTCCTGCAACAAAGTCATGAAAAACAGGGACAGAAAGAGGATAGAGCAGTTGATACATATAGCTACCCACCTGAACGTTAAACTACACTCTGTACTTGATTTTCACTCCATTTTAGAGCAAATCAACCAGAGATCATGCCTTTGTTGTAGTCATTTCATTTAAATCCTTGTCAGGATGATTCCTGGCAATGGGTCAGAGCACAAATAATTCATTCTGTGATTTGGAGTAAAGAGGGACTGAGTCTGGCAAGAAGGAGTGGAGGGCAAATAAGCAGGAAGCTCTTATGAATTGAGGAGTAAACATTGGATGTGGTTATCCCCAGGAAAGGAACTGACAGCTCTACACCAAGTCTAGGGCAGGTAGGAACTCTGAAGATCAAGCTAGTTCTGAACTTAATGTTCAGGGCACAGTTGTTGTAGGTACAAGAGATTATAATAGAGTATGCAGACACACATCCCAATTGTTCTAATTGTTCCTACCATTGTGGTGGAAAGAGAGACAAGTATCACTCTTTTCCTCTCTATTTCCTCTTGTACCTACTAAAGGGCATTCACCTTTCTTGCTCACCCTTGAAAAATGGAGACCAGGAGGCACAATCAAATCACAGTGAACATCCCTAAACACCAAGACCATTTACCTAAAAGTCTCTAAGCCCCAAAGGGAGTTAGCAAAGCCCTCAGCAACCAAATATAGAAGGGAATCTTTCCTGGCAGATCCCATGAGGGACTATAATCCACTATTACAAGTCAAATTTTGTGCTTCCTTAAATCTGGGCTGACTTCAACTCTCTGCATGTGTTTAGAATATAGGCTGTTGACAAACTGACTTACCATTGAATGTAAAAGAGGAGACATTGCCTCAGGAAAATCCATATGGTTCATGTTAGAAAACAAGTTTGAAGGAGTCAGGGGAGCCAGGGGAAGAGTGAAGACAAATGATGTCAGACTGCACTAGAGTGCAAGAAATCTCCCTCCTAACATAGGATGTTGGGAGCCCATTGGGAAGAGTTTTCCAGAGCGTTAGCTCCCCACCCCCCAAAAGAAAAATTTCCTTTGACTTTACATCCATGAGCACTTAGACTAAGAACTGTGGTTACCTGAACAAAGGCCTGCCAGAAACATCCATGCCAAATAATTGGAACCTGTCATGGCATCTTATTCAGCAAAGGATATGATTAAGTGACCAGTCTTGAGAGAAGCAGATATCTGGATGATCTGGGTGGGCCCTAATGCTATCACACATATCTTCATAAGAGAGAGGCAGAGGGAAATTTGAGGGAGAGAGGGGAGACAGTGCAAAGATGGAGTAGACAGAGATGTGGCCACAAGCCAAGGAACACCAAGAGCCTCAGAAAGCTGGAAGAGGCATGGAAGGATTCTTTCCTAGAGCCTCTGGAATGCATTAAATCCTATCAGCACCTTGATTGCATACTTGTAGCCCCCAGAAGTGTGAAAGATAAAAGTTCTGGGTTTTTTTAAAGCTGCCCAGTTTCTTGTCATTTGTTATGGCAGCCCTGAAAGCTAAAACAAAAAATAAAATCCACATTCCTTAAGGACAAATTTAACGCCCTTCCATTCATACATATTCATCTTCAGCATTTTAGGTTAAATAACAATAAACATCTGAGCTTTGGAGAGTTATTTGTCAAGAGCTACTATATTTTTAGTTTTCAGCCATGTAATTTCCCCCCCAAGAACTCTAAGTCTAGGTTTCTATTAGAAAGAAAAATATTGAGGGTAAGTGATTTTTGATCCTGACTTGAATATGGTATTTATGCAGCTTTAAGTTATGCATTATTTACTGTCACTTCAAACATAGAGACAAATGTCGGAAGAGAAGACAGAGCCCAATATGAATTCCTTCAGGGGAAAAAAAAGTGACAGAAAGAGAAAGGGGGGTGGAAAGGGATATTGAAAGGGAAAAAGAGAGCAAAGGAGAGGATAAGAGAGGTACCTATGTATCAAGGAATAGAGTTTATATCTGTTGACAGTACGTTATGGAGATTGCAAACTATAAATAACAGCTTCATCATTCCCACCCAGGAAATACAGTTCTCTTGGGGAAAGTACTGAGGGGCAGCAATAGCCATTAGTGTACTATCAGACATGATTTACCTTCGATATTACCAAAATAGCAATATGCTCTAAGCTAGGGCCTTCTTTTCCAATAACCCCAAAGTACATGTGGAGGTCAAAACTGGAGTTTTCTAAAATTAAAGTTGTTAGAGGAAAAGTTTACACAAAAGTAGTGAAGTTTCTCTGACTTCTACAGATTTCAAAAATAAAATCTAACTTTACATTATGTGATGGGACCTGTTTGGAAATTACCATCTTGCATCTCAGATTGATTTAAGTCAACATTGCCTCCATAGCCCTGGGACCTTCCTCAGGCTGTCCACTAGGACCAAACAGCATTGGCTGGAAGCCAAAATGAGCTGTCATAACATAGTGAAAAATTTCACAATCCACTCAATGATGACATCCATGAACATATGCACAGACTCACATGCCAAATGATTATAAACAATTGATATAAATCATGTATGTAAACAGCAATCAAAGCAGGTTGAAAAGCATTCATTGGCTTCCTTTTAAGTCAATATTTGATTCAGCATTTATTTCTGCAAATCTGTGCTTATGTGGGTTAACAATGAGCATGCTGACAGTAAGTAAAAATACATTATCTTAGCCTACCAATAATGATAATACATACCATCTCTAATAAGTGAGGTTTAGAGATAATGTACACTTAGTTCTTATTGTCTGTAATTTTAGACATAATTTTATTCTGTCTATAAT